>NC_053394.1:412453547-412524587 GCF_905171765.1 Bufo bufo
GTCCACTTCTGAAATGGATTTGTGGACTTAAGGATTTTAACTATCAATATGTTTTTTATGGTCTTTTTACATGCCCCACACCTAAGCAGCAAAGAATTGTTGGATCATTATTAATTGCTTAAAAAATGCCATTTGGAAAACCAGGAACATCCTTCTTTTTAAACGGGAGTACATTAATGTTAAAAATTGTATTAAGATTGCATTGAGTGAAATGTATATTTATTTTCTTAGAGATAAAAAACATCTAGGGTCAAAAGAAGCAAATACTACATGGTGTTTAAATATATGGAATACTATGTTTTATAATTTTTATTCTCATGTTAATTTTACTCTTGTATATTTATTGATGTTTATTACTGTTTTTGATTATTATTATTATTATTATTATTATTATTATTGACTTTATTTTATGTATGACTTTTATTAGTAAATAAAGTTATGTTGAAACTTATCGAGAGGTGCTGCCTTGGTCTTGGCCAGAGGTGCTCGGGGTACCCGGACCCTCGGCCTGGGGTGAAGGCCACAGTTGATAGCTGTGGTTGGATCTATTGTTGTTACAATAGAGAGGAATTCTATGTTATGTTTGTCTTTATTTTATGTTAAATTTATTATTTTTTCAAAAAAAATTGGAAATTATAAATAAAAAGGAAAAAACACTGTTGATGTCGGATGATGAAGCGCAAAACATAATTTGGTATGAATTCAAATATGTGGCGTCTTCTGACGCTATCAACTTAAAAATCTGTTCTTATCAGTTTAATATCTGATACGTCCCCTATCTGGGGACCATATATTAAATGGATTTTTCGAACAGGGAGATGGAAAAAGAGCTTGCACTGTCCACTCCAAGCGTTGACCTGGTATTGCAGTACCTCCAGGACCGGTGCACCCCTTCTAATCCAGTATGAAAAACATAATGAAATTGAAATTGATTGCAAGCATCCTTACAGCAAGCAAGTGGAAAGTTGTGTGTGTCCTGCCTCCTTCAGGAGTCTGCACTTCAGCTTCTCCTCTGTCTGCCCAGTCAGTGCAGTGCTGCTTTCTGCATATAATACCTGCATCTAGTCTGTCAATCTCCTAATTGCATCAGCTGTTGGTTAGTTCCAGCACCACTCTTCAGAGCCTGCTCTTTCTGAGGCTTGCTCTACTAAGTGGCTTCTTATTAAGTGGAGTTAAAAAACCAGGAGTTTAAGAAAAGGAGTTTAAGAAAAGGAGTTTGGGAACTAAGGTTGGATATAATTTCCTTGTGTGTTGTTGGCTTAATTTTACGTGGTCCTTCGACTACAGCAGACAGGATCTAAATCATTTATACTGTTTTACTTTTTACTGTTGTAATCCCCATTTAGTATGTGTTGCACAATTTACAACGCAGTCCAGTGCACATCTTGCATGATGTATGCAGTCCTGGAACAGGATTTCAAGGGTGTATATCTTTGTTCAAGATGTGAGCAAATTACCCGTTTGGAATCGCAGATCGAGTCTCTAAATGGGCAAGTTGCAACACTGAGAGGCATTGATAATTTGCAAAAGAGTTTGCTTCTCACCGAGCAAGCACTCTTTGGGGTAGATGAGCGGGAGGGTGACAGAGAGGAGGCTGAGGAAAGTGAGGTAGCTAGCTGGGTAAAAGTTAGAAAGCGGGGTAGAGGGAAGAGTGCCAGGGAGGCTAGCCCTGATCTGACACACCTCAACAAGTTTGCACGTTTGGCAGATGAGGGGGATGTCAGTCCGGGGACGGCACTGCTGCAGCCAGACACTTCCTCTGCCAGTCAGGGGAATGTCAGCTCCAGTAAGCAGGGAACCAGGAGAGCAGGGCAGGCCAGACAGGTGCTGGTAGTGGGAGACTCCATTATTAGGGGAACAGATAGGGAAATCTGTCACAAAGACCGTGATCGCCGAACAGTGTGCTGTCTTCCTGGCGCTAGAGTTCGACACATCGCGGATCGGGTTGACAGATTACTGGGAGGGGCTGGAGATGATCCAGCGGTCATGGTCCATATCGGAACCAATGACAAAGTTAGAGGTAGGTGGAGTGTCCTTAAAAATGATTTCAGGGATTTAGGTCAAAAGCTGAGGGCAAGGACCTCAAAGGTAGTATTTTCCGAAATACTGCCTGTACCACGAGCCACACAAGAAAGGCAATGGGAGATTAGGGAGATTAACAAGTGGCTCAAAAACTGGTGTAGGAAGGAGGGGTTTGGGTTCCTGGAGAACTGGGCCAATCTTTCTATCGGCTACAGGCTCTATTGTAGGGACGGGCTGCACCTCAATGGGGAAGGGGCAGCTGTGCTGGGGAGAAAGATGGCTAGAAGGTTGGAGGAGTGTTTAAACTAGGGACTGGGGGGGGGGGTAATTACGTTATAGGAGGGGAAGATAGTGCAGATAGAGACCGGGGGCAAGGTAATAAGAATGGGGGAGGAATGGAAGGAGGGACTAGAACAGTTCAGAAGGAAAGGTGTAGGGTAAAAAATATACATAAACCTCTCAAATGTATGTATACTAATGCCAGAAGCCTGACTAATAAAACTGGTGAACTGGAATTAGTGATGTGTGAGGAGGACTATGACATAGTGGGAATAACTGAGACATGGCTGGATGAAACCTATGACTGGGCAGTTAATGTACAAGGTTACAGTCTGTTTAGAAAGGATCGTCAAAACCGGAGAGGGGGAGGGGTCTGCCTTTATATAAAGTCCTGTCTAAAGCCCACAGTCCGAGAAAATATAAGTGAGGGACATGAACATGTGAAGTCACTGTGGGTAGAGATACATGGAGCTAAAAACAACAATAAATTACTAATAGGAGTTTACTATAAACCACCGAGTCCACAGAAAATCTACTACTAAACGAGATAGACGAGGCGGCAAATCATAATGAGGTGGTTATTATGGGGGACTTCAACTACCCAGATATAGACTGGGAAACTGAAACTTGTATATCTCATAAGGGAAACAGGTTCGTGGCAATAACCAAAGACAATTACCTCTCCCAACTGGTTCAGGACCCGACTAGAGGGACGGCCATACTGGACTTAGTATTAACCAATAGACCTGACAGAACAACAGACGTGCAGGTTGGGGGACACCTGGGAAATAGTGACCATAAAGTAATAACCTTCCAATTATCATTCAAAAGAGCGTTTCTACAGGGAGGAACAAAAATACCAAACTTCAAAAAAGCTAAATTTAGCCAACTAAGAGAGGCCATAGGCCAAACTAACTGGGACAAAGTCCTCACAAATACAGACACAAAATGGGATATCTTTAAAAACATCCTAAAAACTCATTGTGAGAGGTAAATACCGTATGGTAATAAAAGGTTAAGGAACAAAAAGAAACCAATGTGGATAAATAGAACTGTAAAGAAAGCAATAAATGACAAAAAGAAAGCATATAAAACACTAAAACAGGAGGGTAGCACGGAAGCACTGAAAAACTATAAGGAAAAAAATAGAACATGTAAAAAACAAATAAAAGCGGCCAAACTAGAGACCGCGAGATTAATTGCCAAAGAGAGTAAAACTAACCCTAAAATGTTCTTCAATTATATAAATGTTAAAAAGTATAAATCTGAAGGTGTTGGCCCTTTAAAGAGTAATGAGGGGGGAGTCGCAGAGAGCGACGAGGAGAAAGCAAAGCTGTTAAATATTTTTTTCTCCAATGTATTCACTGAGGAAAATAAACTGTCAGATGACATGCAGAATGTAAAAATAAATTCCCCATTAAAAGTGTCCTGTCTGACCCAGGAAGAAGTACATCAGCGACTTAAAAAGATTAAAATAGACAAATGACATACACCCCCGTATCCTAAAGGAATTAAGTAATGTCATAGCCAGACCCTTATTTCTGATATTTGCAGACTCTATACTGACAGGGAATGTCCCACAGGATTGGCGCGTGGCATATGTGGTGCCAATATTCAAAAAGGGGCCAAAAACAGAGCCTGGAAACTATAGGCCGGTAAGTTTAACATCTGTTGTGGGTAAACTGTTTGAAGGTTTTCTGAGAGATGCTATATTAGAGCATCTCAACGGAAATAAGCAAATAACGCCATATCAGCATGGCTTCGTGAGGGATCGGTCATGTCAGACTAATTTAATCAGTTTCTATGAGGAGGTAAGTTCTAGACTTGACAGCGGCGAATCAATGGATGTCGTATATCTGGACTTCTCCAAAGCATTTGACACTGTACCACATAAAAGGTTAGTATATAAAATGAGAATGCTCGGACTGGGAGAAAACATCTGTATGTGGGTAAGTAACTGGCTGAGTGATAGAAAACAGAGGGTGGTTATTAACGGGTCACTGTCACTAGTGGAGTACCTCAGGGGTCAGTATTGGGCCCTATTCTCTTCAATATATTTATTAATGATCTTGTAGAAGGCTTGCATAGTAAAGTATCAATTTTCGCAGATGACACTAAACTGTGTAAAGTAATTTACACTGATGAGGACAGTATACTACTACAGAGGGATCTGGATAGATTGGAGGCTTGGGCAGATAAGTGGCAGATGAGGTTTAACACTGATAAATGTAAAGTTATGCACATGGGAAGGAAAAATGCAAGTCACCCGTACATACTAAATGGTAAAACACTCGGTAACACTGACATGGAAAAGGATCTAGGAATTTTAATAAACAGCAAACTAAGCAGCAAAAACCAGTGTCAGGCAGCTGCTGCCATGGCCAACAAGATAATGGGTTGCATCAGAAGGGGCATAGATTCCCGTGATAGGAACATAGTCCTACCACTTTACAAATCGCTAGTCAGACCACACATGGAGTACTGTGTACAGTTCTGGGCTCCTGTAAACAAGGCAGACATAGCAGAGCTGGAGAGGGTTCAGAGGAGGGCAACTAAAGTAATAACTGGAATGGGGCAACTACAGTACCCTGAAAGATTATCAAAATTAGGGTTATTCACTTTAGAAAAAAGACGACTGAGGGGAGATCTAATTAATATGTATAAATATATCAGGGGTCAGTACAGAGATCTATCCCATCAGCTATTTATCCCCAGGACTGTGACTGTGACGAGGGGACATCCTCTGCGTCTGGAGGAAAGAAGGTTTGTACACAAACATAGAAGAGGATTCTTTACGGTAAGAGCAGTGAGACTATGGAACTCTCTGCCTGAGGAGGTGGTGATGGTGAGTACAATAAAGGAATTCAAGAGGGGCCTGGACGTATTTCTGGAGCTTAATAATATTATAGGCTATAGCTACTAGAGAGGGGTCGTTGATCCAGGGAGTTATTCTGATTGCCTGATTGGAGTCGGGAAGGAATTTTTTATTCCCCTAAAGTGGAGAAAATTGGCTTCTACCTCACAGGGTTTTTGGCCTTCCTCTGGATCAACTTGCAGGATAACAGGCCGAACTGGATGGACAAATGTCTTTTTTCGGCCTTATGTACTATGTTACTATGTTGCCAAGCAAGCAACCCAGCCAGCCAGTCTCCTCACACCCTAGATCCAATTATTGGTTAATTGGCTTATCACCTGAATGAAGTGTTTGGACCTCCACGTTTGATTTGGGCCTGTTGTGCACACCTGGGAGGAAGGGCTGCTGAGTTGTCTGTCCCTGGCAGGCAATTGACCCTTTTTGTATCAAGTTGGCTGGATGTAACCATTTAGCTTTTCCAGTGCTTCAATAAATGAATAAAGTTTGCCTGTGTCTCCCTCTTGTGGATCTTTTGAACTGGATTATTTGGAGGCTAAAAAGTAGTCCAGCACTTCCTATGCAGCTGGACCTACCTTGTCTGGACAATGGACGGAACACTGCACGTGTCACAAGAGCCTTGTCAGGTCAAGAGGTCAAAGAGGTCAAGTAATGTCAGGTATTGGATGACATCACAAGGGCCCTGATGGAACACTCAACAATGGGGCCGTGACATCACAATCAACAATGCATACCCTTTTTTTTTTTTTTTCTCTCTTTCACTACTCCTCATATCATGTTTTCTGCTTGGCGTACTTTGGCACCAGGAATTGCGTGTGAAGAAAAGGCGTGTCCAAAAGATGCGGGTGGGCGGGCCTATGCAGATAGCGAACACGAAGAGGAGCATGCTGGTGATTTCTGAGCGTAGGACGCACGCACGTTTTGCCAGTTTGTGAGAGAAAAAAGCCTCCCGGACTGTGTGTGGGTCTGGGGCCTGTAGTCTATTGCCTTCACAAGTGCTCTGCATTGGGGACCATCGGCCTATACTGTGAACCCTTTCACGTTATCGCTTCTCGGCCTTTTGGCTAGATCAAGGTGTCTAGCTAGCCAAAGAGGTTGTCGTGTGAAGACTCTTAAACCCTCGGCCTGGTGGCATCGGCCTTGTGCCTTAAGCCACCTGCTGCTATAGGGGGGTAAGATATCTAACATGGCGGCATCAGCGATCCCAACTACTTCTTTGAGATACGCTCGGGAGAATGAGACGAAAATCAGAAACAGTTTCCTGATCTATGTGGAGGAAGATGCGAAAGAAACGTTTACCCTGAAGCACCTGGTTCAAGTCGTTTTACTTGGAGTTCTGGATGCCCGCAGAGAAAACGTCTTGGCGCTTCAAGAGGCACCTCAGAAGTTCACTTTGACCTTTACAAGCATTGAAGCAACTAAATCCTTTTATCGGAGCATCTTGAGGAATAACTGCTGCAAGGAATTGGAAGGACTTCATTTTGTTGCCCTATATACTAAAGAGGAGAAGGTTATAACGGTCCATATGGGGAATCCCTTCGTTTCACTGGAGGCCATCAGGTTCTTTCTAAGTAGACATACTACCATTGTAAAAGGTGGGATAAAAATTATGAACTCTGAAGATTTTTGGACGGGAAAATATCGCTTCATGGTCAAATTTCGAGATGACTCAGAGGGGTATGGAGGTCTCCATCACCCTCCGTCTACTTTTATGATCGGAAGAGATAGAGGAAGACTATTTTATGGAGGAATGCCTACCTTCTGCAGAAGGTGTTACACTTTTGGACACAAGCAAGAGAATTGCCCAGAAGAAGACCCTATATGCAAAAAATGTTACCAGAAAGGTCACTCAACTGTTGCCTGGCTAGAGGGAAGGCTCCTGCTCCGTCAACTAGGCAGGCTCCTGATCCTGAGCCAGAGGCTAGTATAGTCTCGGAAAACTGGGGTGACTGCACTGATGGTCAAAATCTTGATGATCTCGTGGAGCCAGGAGGATCCAAAGCTGTTGTGGTGGAGAAATCTGCTGTGATGGCTGAGGGTCCAGTCCCTGGTGGAGAAGCAATGGAGACAGATGCCATTAGGAAGAGAAAGTCAGGAGACCAAGGATCTAAAGCAGATGAAGCTGTACCCTCTGTTAAAAGGTTGCCAATTTATGTGCAAGGTCCTCTGGTGCCCCCTTTGAAGAAACCTCCAGATAAACTACCATTGTCTGATCCGGCTAACATCCATGACATCGATTCGGATATCGTTGACAGCCCGGCACAATCTGTCAAATTTATGACTGATACAGACTCTTCCATCTAAAGTCTGTGAATGGCAGATGAGTAACATCATAAGTAGAGTTGAGCGAACACCTGGATGTTCGGGTTCGAGAAGTTCGGCCGAACTTCCCGGAAATGTTCGGGTTCGGGATCCGTACCCGATCCGAACCCCATTGAAGTCAATGGGGACCCGAACTTTTGGGCACTAAAAAGGCTGTAAAACAGCCCAGGGAAGAGCTAGAGGGCTGCAAAAGGCAGCAACATGTAGGTAAATCCCCTGCAAACAAATGTGGATAGGGAAATGAATTAAAATAAAAATTAAAAAAATAAAAATGAACCAATATCAATTAGACAGAGGTCCCATAGCAGAGAATCTGGCTTCACGTCAGCAGAGAATCAGTCTCTTCATGCCATAGCAAAGAATCTGGCTTCATGTCAGCAGAGAATCAGTCTCTTCATGCCATAGCAGAGAATCTGGCTTCATGTCAGCGCAGAATCAGTCTCATGTCATAGCAGAGAATCAGGCATCACGTCACCCACCACTGGAACAGGCCACTGTCACACATTTAGGCCCAGGCACCCAGGCAGAGGAGAGAGGTCCCGTAACAGCAAATCTGGCCTTATGTCAGCGCAGAATCAGTCTTCATGTCATAGCAGAGAATCAGGCTTCACGTCACCCACCACTGGAACAGGCCACTGTCACACATTTAGGCCCAGGCACCCAGGCAGAGGAGAGAGGTCCCGTAACAGAGAATCTGGCCTTATGTCAGCGCAGAATCTGTCTTCATGGCATAGCAGAGAATCAGGCTTCACGTCACCCACCACTGGAAGAGGCCACTGTCACACATTTAGGCCCAGGCACCCAGGCAGAGGAGAGAGGTCCCGTAACAGAGAATCTGGCCTTATGTCAGTGCAGAATCTGTCTTCATGTCATAGCAGAGAATCAGGCTTCACGTCACCCACCACTGGAAGAGGCCACTGTCACACATTTAGGCCCAGGCACCCAGGCAGAGGAGAGAGGTCCCGTAACAGAGAATCTGGCCTTATGTCAGCGCAGAATCTGTCTTCATGTCATAGCAGAGAATCAGGCTTCACGTCACCCACCACTGGAACAGGCCACTGTCACACATTTAGGCCCCGGCACCCAGACAGAGGAGAGGTTCATTCAACTTTTGGTTGCCCCGCAATATAATGGTAAAATGAAATTAAAAATAGTATTGAATGAGGAAGTGCCCTGGAGTAGAATAATATATTGTTAAGGGGAGGTAGTTAATATCTAATCTGCACAAGGGATGGACAGGTCCTGTGGGATCCATGCCTGGTTCATTTTTATGAACGCTAGCTTGTCCACATTGGCTGTAGACAGGCGGCTGCGTTTGTCTGTAATGACGCCCCCTGCCGTGCTGAATACACGTTCAGACAAAACGCTGGCCGCCGGGCAGGCCAGCACCTCCAAGGCATAAAAGGCTAGCTCTGGCCACGTGGACAATATGGAGACCCAGAAGTTGAATGGGGCCGAACCATCAGTCAGTACGTGGAGGGGTGTGCACAGGTACTGTTCCACCATGTTAGTGAAATGTTGCCTCCTGCTAACACGTTCCGTATCAGGTGGTGGTGCAGTTAGCTGTGGCGTGGTGACAAAACTTTTCCACATCTCTGCCATGCTAACCCTGCCCTCAGAGGAGCTGGCCGTGACACAGCTGCGTTGGCGACCTCTTGCTCCTCCTCTGCCTTCGCCTTGGGCTTCCACTTGTTCCCCTGTGACATTTGGGAATGCTCTCAGTAGCGCGTCTACCAACGTGCGCTTGTACTCGCGCATCTTCCTATCACGCTCCAGTGTAGGAAGTAAGGTGGGCACATTGTCTTTGTACCGGGGATCCAGCAGGGTGGCAACCCAGTATTCCGCACACGTTAAAATGTGGGCAACTCTGCTGTCGTTGCGCAGGCACTGCAGCATGTAGTCGCTCATGTGTGCCAGGCTGCCCAGAGGTAAGGACAAGCTGTCCTCTGTGGGAGGCGTATCGTCATCGTCCTGTGTTTCCCCCCAGCCACGCACCAGTGATGGGCCTGAGCTGCTTTGGGTGCCACCCCGCTGTGAACATGCTTCATCCTCATCCTCCTCCACCTCCTCCTCATCCTCATCCTCGTCCTCCTCGTCCTCCAGTAGTGGGCCCTGTTTGGCCACATTTGTACCTGGCCTCTGGTGTTGCAAAAAACCTCCCTCTGAGTCACTTTGAAGAGACTGGCCTGAAAGTGCTAAAAATGACCCCTCTTCCTCCTCTTCCCTCCTGGGCCACCTCCTCTTCCATCATCGCCCTAAGAGTTTTCTCAAGGAGACATAGAAGTGGTATTGTAACGCTGATAACGGCGTCCATCGCCACTGGCCATGTTCGGTGGAGTACTCGAAACAGCGCAACAGGGCAACCAGGTCTCGCATGGAGGCCCAGTCGTTCGGTGGTGAAGTGTGTCTGATCCGCAGTGCGACTGACCCGTGCGTGCTGCCAGCTGAAACTCCACTATGGTCTGCTGCTGCTCGCACAGTCTGTCCAGCATATGCAAGGTGGAGTTCCACCTGGTGGGTACGTCGCATATGGAGGCGGTGAGCGGGAAGGCCGAAGTTACGCTGTAGCGCAGACAGGCGAGCAGCAGCGGCAGGGTGTGAACGCCGGAAAGCGCGAACAGACGGCCCGCACTTTATGCAGCAGCTCTGACATGTCGGGGTAGTTGCGAATGAACTTCTGCACCACCAAATTCAGCACATGCGCCAGGCAAGGGATGTTGCGTCAAACCGGCTAGTCCCAGAGCTGCAACGAGGATTTCGCCCATTATCGCACACCACCAGGCCGGGCTTGAGGCTCACCGGCAGCAACCACTCGTCGGTCTGTTGTTCTATGCCCCCCACAACTCCTGTGCGGTGTGGGGCCTGTCCCCCAAACATATGAGCTTCAGAACGGGCCTGCTGACGTTTACCCCGGGCTGTGCTGAAGTTGGTGGTGAAGGTGTGTGGCTGACTGGATGAGCAGGTGGAAGAAGAGGAGGAGGAAGCTGAGTAGGAGGAGGAGGAGACAGGAGGCAAAGAATGTTGCCCTGCGATCCTTGGCGGCGGAAGGACGTGCACCAAACAGCTCTCCGCCTGGGGCCCAGCCGCCACTACATTTACCCAGTGTGCAGTTAGGGAAGATATAGCGTCCCTGGCCGTGCTTACTGGTCCACGTATCTGTGGTTAGGTGGACCTTGCCACAGATGGCGTTGCGCAGTGCACACTTGATTTATTGGATACTTGCTTGTGCAGGAAGGCACAGCTCTCCTTGGAGAAGTAGTGGCGGGCTGGGAACAACATACTGTGGGACAGCAAGTGGACATGAGCTGTTTGAAGCTGGTGTGTGTCCACCAGCCTAAATGACAGCATTTCATAGGCCAGTAGTTTAGAAATGCTGGCATTCAGGGCCAGGGATCGAGGGTGGCTAGGTGGGAATTTACGCTTTCTCTCAAATGTTTGTGAGATGGAGAGCTGAACGCTGCCGTGTGACATGGTTGAGATGCTTGGTGACGCAAGGTGGTGGTGTTGGTGGTACATCCATGTTTGCTGGGCGGCAGGTGCCAAACGTTCCCTCCAGTGGCAGAGGAGAGGCCGAGGGGCGGCAGCAGCAGCAGAAGAGGCCGAGGCAGCCAGCAGCAGAAGACGGTAGCAAGTGGAGCCCTGAGTGACTTCTTTGTTCTTAAGGTGGTTTACTCCACTGCAGTTCATGCTTTGCATGCAGGTGCCTGGTCATGCAGGTTGTGCTAAGGTTCAGAACGTTAATGCTCGCTTCAGGCTCTGATGGCCACAGCGTGCAAAACCACTCGGGTCTTGTCGTCAGCACATTGTTTGAAGATCAGTGCCAATGCCAGGGACACTCCTTGAAGCTGCATTTTGGGGGTTGCTCGGTCCCATATGGTGGCGGGTCAGTAGCAGGCGGAGTCTCTTGGCGGCGGGTGTTCTGATTTTGCCACTGTGACTATGTTTTTTAGCAGCCTTTAAACCCTGCAGCACATGTAGGCTGAGTAGATGATGTACAGTTAGAGAGCCCATGTGTTCTTCCTAAATGGCTGCAAGAGATGCTGTATTCCAGGTCACCCTGCTGCAAAATCTTTGTAAATGATTTTCTCTTGTTCATTTTTCTGTATGCTTTGTTATATCCTGTAACATGTATGTGGGAATGTAATATAATGACTGCCTGTTATGATATAGGTGGGCTGGTGACCTGGCTGTATACCACATAGTGGCAGTGTTTCCCTGTTGTATTACAGGCTCCAGCCAAGTGCACTCCCCCTCAATAAAGCTTTAAACCACAGAAGACCTGAGTGTCGTCCCTTAGAGTCCACTTAGAGTTTATGCCTGGAGGAGCTGGTGACCGAGTGAGTGTGGAAAGCTGGAGGTGTCGCAGATGGTGCAAGGGAAAAGAGGGTTACATTTAATGCCGTGACTCGGATGTCATCATTCTGCTCAAAGTGACCAGTGAAGATACCTAAAGTCACCAGTGTGCGAGTTCTGAGGTGATTGTGCCACGGCGGAGCTGCTAGGCGGCAGATTGACCTTATTAGCGGTTTATATCCTCTCAGGAATAGAAGATGATGTGGACGAGCCAGAGCCCGCGGAATGAGCACGTGCCAGGGGGCAGCCCAGCCAAGGACAGCTGGACAGGAGCAAGAGGCTCAAGAACCTAGACGCATTGGAAAGACCCCAGCAGCCACCAGCCGAGCCTTTGCTTGTGGGATGAGGGCGGCAGAGAGGCCCGCCAGTAGTGGAGAGACCCTCCGACTGATGTTCTGCAGCTTTTCAGCTGGATTTCAGGGACATATCCCTCGGAGAACGGGGGGTGGCCGCAGGCGTGACTTCCATGACCTTGGAGTGAACACCCGGCAGACCATTGAATAGAAACTTGAGGACCTGTTTTTTTTTTGCACTGTGTGACAGGTATAGGTTTAATCACAGAATCAGACTTCTATCAGCACGGTAGCGTGTGTCTTAGGTTTTTCTGAATGACACTATCAATACCTTCAATGTAAGATTTTCTTTTTGGGATAGATTTCAAGTAGGCCTCAAATACCAGAAACTAGTTATTTTGAGAATGGCAAATTTGGGAATGCTTTTTCAACCCAGAACAAAAAGTCTGCTTTTACGATCACTACAAATAACCTTGACCAGATAAAACACTGCAGATTTGGTTGAATAGAGATGTGAGACCTGTTTTTATTTTTGCGCTGTGTGACAGGTATAGGTTTAATCACAGAATCACACTTCTATCAGCCACGCTAGCGTGTGTCTTAGGTTTTTCTGAATGACACTATCAATACCTTCAATGTAAGATTTCTTTTTGGGATAGAATTCAAGTAGGCCTCAAATACCAGAAACTAGTTATTTTGAGAATGGCAAATTTGGGAATGCTTTTTCAACCCAGAACAAAAAGTCTGCTTTTACGATCACTACAAATAACTTGACCAGATAAAACACTGCAGATTTGGTTGAATAGAGATGTGAGACCTGTTTTTTTTTGCGCTTGTGTGACAGGTATAGGTTTAATCACAGAATCACACTTCTATCAGCACGCTAGCGTGTGTCTTAGGTTTTTCTGAATGACACTATCAATACCTTCAATGTAAGATTTTCTTTTTGGGATAGATTTCAAGTAGGCCTCAAATACCAGAAACTAGTTATTTTGAGAATGGCAAATTTGGGAATGCTTTTTCAACCCAGAACAAAAAGTCTGCTTTTACGGTCACTACAAATAACTTGACCAGATAAAACACTGCAGATTTGGTTGAATAGAGATGTGAGACCTGTTTTTTTTTTTTGCGCTGTGTGACAGGTATAGGTTTAATCACAGAATCACACTTCTATCAGCACGCTAGCGTGTGTCTTAGGTTTTTCTGAATGACACTATCAATACCTTCAATGTAAGATTTTCTTTTGGGATAGATTTCAAGTAGGCCTCAAATACCAGAAACTAGTTATTTTGAGAATGGCAAATTTGGGAATGCTTTTTCAACCCAGAACAAAAAGTCTGCTTTTACGATCACTACAAATAACTTGACCAGATAAAACACTGCAGATTTGGTTGAATAGAGATGTGAGACCTGTTTTTTTTTTTGCGCTGTGTGACAGGTATAGGTTTAATCACAGAATCACACTTCTATCAGCACGCTAGCGTGTGTCTTAGGTTTTTCTGAATGACACTATCAATACCCTTCAATGTAAGATTTTCTTTTTGGGATAGATTTCAAGTAGGCCTCAAATACCAGAAACTAGTTATTTTGAGAATGGCAAATTTGGGAATGCTTTTTCAACCCAGAAAAAAAAGTGTGCTTTTACGGTCAATACAAATAACTTGACCAGCTAAAACAGTACAGATTTGGTTGAATAGAAATGTCAGGTCTATTTTTTAGGCGCTGGGTGACAGGCTCAACTTGCCCCTGATGTAATATATGGCCAAAAAATAACCACACTGTTGATGGTTAAATGCACTTGGGTGACACAGGCTCAGCCTGCACCAGATGTAGTATATGGCCAAAAAATAATCAGACTGTTGATGGTTAAATGCACTTGGGTGACACAGGCTCAGCCTGCAGCTGATGTAGGATATAGCACAAAATAACCACACTATCGATGGTTAAATACACTTGGGTGACACAGGCTCAGCCTGCAGCTGATGTAGTATATGGCCAAAAAATAACCAGACTGTTGATGGTTAAATGCACTTCGGTGACACAGGCTCAGCCTGCAGCTGATGTAGGATATAGCACAAAATAACCACACTATCGATGGTTAAATTCACTTGGTGATAGCTCGTGCTGGCGCACCACAAGTCACAAAATGTCCGCCGATCAAGCCAGAAAAAAAGTGATCTAAAAAACGCTCTGGGCAGCCTCAAAAAGTGAGCAAGTCAATAATAGCACTTCAATGATCCACAGCTGCAGATCGATCACAGAATGAAGTCTTTTGGAGGAGTTAATCTGCCTAATCTCGCCCTAACGTCGCAGCTGCAACCTCTCCCTATACTGATCATAGCAGAGTGACGTGCGGCGCTATGTGACTCCAGCTTAAATAGAGGCTGGGTCACATGGTGCACTGGCCAATCACAGCCAATAGTAGGCATGGCTGTGATGGCCTCTTGGGCCAAGTAGTATGACGCTTGTTGATTGGCTGCTTTGCAGCCTTTCAAAAAGCGCCAAGAAAGCGCCGAACACCGAACCCGGACTTTTACGAAAATGTTCGGGTTCGGGTCCGTGTCACGGACACCCCAAAATTCGGTACGAACCCGAACTATACAGTTCGGGTTCGCTCATCCCTAATCATAAGCATCTCTTCCTTCAATGTGAGGAGCCTGAAGGGCCCTGCCAGAAGGGCCGCTTTATTTGACTTTTTGTCCACTGTGAAAACAGAAGTCATCTTTCTGCAAGAGTGCGGAATCTCGCACGACATGAACTATTCCTATTTGAGAAAAGACTGGAAGTTGGGCGAATCTGTTTGGTCCGGCGAGAATGAAGTTAAGTCATCTGGCGTGGGCATCCTCTTTAAAAACAAAGACTTCAAAATAAAAACCTTTACAGAAGTTATTCCCGGGAGAGCACTTCTGGTAAATGTAAACTATTTAGGAATGGACTTTCGCTTACTTAGTATCTACGCCTCCCCTATAAAAGAGGAAAGATCTAGCTTAATAGAGACGATACAATGCTACATACCAGGACCCACAGAAATCATTATTGCAGGGGATTTCAATTGTGTCATGTCAGGTGAGAAGAGGAGCTCTGGAGATCCTAGAAAGGATAGATCTGAAAAGCAACTAAAAGATCTACTTGTGGACTTCCGGATCCTTGACACTTGGAGAAAGTTGTATCCCCTTGAACCTGGTTACACTTGGGAGAACTCTAAGGTAAAGTCCCGCATTGACTTCATATTAGCAACTGAAAGGATGACACCTGTTTCTGCATCTCTTCAATCTAACATTTTTTCAGACCACCAACTACTTCATACTCAGCTTCAAATGCCTGGGCTCCTTAAAGCCAGAGGAGCCTGGAGGCTCAATACCTCACTACTACGCAATATTGAAATAAGGGCAGATTTTGTACAGTATTATAAGCAACTTCAAAATAACAAAAGACAATTCCAATCCAATTTAGAGTGGTGGGAACATTGTAAACAGAGAATTAAAGAATTTTTTATCCGCAAAAGTATACAACTTGCTCATGAAAAGACCAAGGTTTTCAAAGACCTAAACACGCAGTTACAGACCTTCTATAAACTAAAGAGCGTGGGTGTTGATATGGAAGACAAGATCCAGCGACTATTGAAAACAAAGGCAAAGAAATAATAAATGGCACCAAAATTGAAGCCTTGGAAGAGAATGAAAAGTGCTCTCGCTATTTTTTTAAGGAAACAACTAAAATCCGGGCTCTAGTCACGGAGCTGGAGGGCGAGACAAGCATGAATGGTATGCTGGAGAAAACCTACAATTTTTATCAAGATCTCTTCAACTGTAAACAAATAGACAACGCTTTTACTGAAGATGCACTGAACGCACTAACTAGCACCTTATCTATGGCTGAACAAGCATGGCTTGACCGGACGCAGCCAGGGCTGAGGCTTGAGAAGGCGATCGACGGAGGACGGAGGACGGAGGACGGAGGTCGGCACAAGGCGCCAAGATGGGTGTGATTATACGCCCTGCTGGGACCGGAGAATTCCGGGTCCGTAACGCATTCGGGATCGACATTGATGAAGATAAAAAGGAGAAATTTACCCTGAAGCATCTTGTTCAAGAGGTACTTTTTAACAACTTGCATGTGAGGAAAGATGATATCCTTTGTCTACAAGATCCTAGGAGAGGGCGCTATACTCTGGTCTCGTCATGTGTTCAGGCTTGTCAAAATTTGCACATGTTCCTTAAGGACCAAGAGTATAATCCAGAATTGGATGGGTTAACTTTTACATTATTGTATAATAATGGTGTGCCGTTGGTAGTGTACATGAACAATCCCTATGTGTCTGTTGAGTGCATTACTGCTTTCCTACAGAGATTCTGTGTGGATATAAAATATAACCACAAGGTATTGAACTCAGAAATGTTATGGACAGGAAAGCATAAGTTTTTTGTCAGATTTAAAATTGATCCGACCTGTGCTGGTGGTATGACATACCCGCCAGAGTCCTTTGCTATCGGGAGAGATAGAGGCCTGCTTTTTTTTGAAGGTGGTCCAAGTTTCTGCCGAAAATGCAAAATTTATGGGCACATTGCAGATAATTGCAGAGAGACAAGACTTATATGCTCCCGTTGTAACCAGGAGGGTCATTTGGCTGGGTCCTAACCTAACCCCAAAACATGTAATGTGTGTGGGAATGCAGGGCATATTTTCAAAGAATGCCCTATGAACCCTATGGCAAAAAAATCCTATTCGGATGCTCTGAGGAGGGATCCTGGAAGTACCGCCAGGACTCCCGTTGTGGAGAGACCTCAGCCTTCTGTTGCCCCGACTGTACCACAGCAGGTTGCTGGTCCGTCTGAGACGGAGGTGCATGAGGGGATGGAATTTTCTTTTGACTCGTTAATGAACGTTCCTTCTGATGAGGTAACGGGTTTGCAGGGTGAAGGAGAATCTGACAAGGCGGTGACCGAGATCTCGGCCACGGCGGACAGCGAGGACAGTGAAATTCCCTGGGGTCAAGCAGGTGTTCAAGGGGATCTCACTAAAAGATCCCTGGCTTCTGAGGATGAATGTGAGGAGATGGCCTTGAAGAGACCCAGGAGTGTACTATCACCACTTAGTGATAATGGTAGCTTGGGGGAGGAGAGAACCTTCCCTTCGGATTCCCCTAATACTCATCTTTTTTTAGACGCAGCAGAGATTGGGGACTGTATGCAAGATTACCTCCCTCAAGGAGAGTTAGGATGATATCTAGATGGAGGGTTGGAAAGTACATAATAAAGGTGGTGTAAGGCATGGAAAAACGACTTGCCTTTCATGTCCTATCCGTAAATGTAAGACTGTTGACGGCAAGGACAAGAAGAGTTGTGATTTTTGACTTCCTAAAGGATCAAGCGGCGGATATTATCTGTCTCCAAGAATGTGGAATATCTGAGCCTTTAAAGGCGGAAGAGTGGCCTTATGGGGAATCTGTGTGGTCAGGGACGAATGATAATAGGAATGATGGGGTGGGAATTTTGTTGATGAATAGAGAAATGAGTGTAGTGTCCTATACAGTGGTGGAGGCAGGAAGATGTTTGGTGGCTGAAGTAAAATATAGAAATTGGAGGTTGAAAGTTGTGAATGTGTATGGATCTACCAAAAAAGAGGAGAGAGTGAATTTGTTGGAAAAGTTGAATGTGTTTTTGTTAGGGAGAATGCCGATTGTGTTTGTGGGAGACTTTAATTGTACGACTGAAGGGGAAAAGTGTGATATATCTGGTAAAAAACTAAATCAACTAATCAAAGATTTCTCCCTTCTAGATACGGCAGAGGCAAGTTTGGGGAAACCACCACCACACACATATAAAGCCGATAGAGGGGGTATAGTCTCAAGGATCGATTATGTTTGTATTTCTAAAAATCTTAAGTGTATAAGTTATGTGCAGAATGAAGTGTTTTTTTCTGATCATGTTTATTTGAAAGTTGGTGTGGAAGGTGAGTTGAAAAATATACATGGGAGTGGGGTGTGGAAATTGAATACGAGTTTATTGGATGATGAAAGAGTAATGTATGCCTTTAAGAAAAATTATATGTTTTGGAGGGAAAGAATGAATGATTTTGAAGATATTTTGAAGTGGTGGGAATGGACTAAAGGGAGAATGAAAATTTTCTTTAAAAAATGGAGCTATAAGAAGGCTAGAATGTCAAGAAATATGTATAATGAGTTGAATTTAAGATTGGATTGGTTGAGAAAATTAGGTTGGTTGGGTGTAAATGTAGATGATTTAATTAAAAAGGTTAAAGAAGAGCAAAAACAGTGGATGAGGAAAAAAGGGAAAGAAATTATTTTTAGTGCAAAAGTTGAATGCTTGGAGGAAGATGAAAAGTGTACAAGATTTTTCTTTAAAAAAGTGTGTGGGAAGAAAGAAGAAATGAGTGGTATTTTCAATAATTTAGGGATAAGTGTGGATGGGGTGGAGATGATGGAGGTGATATAAGATTTTTATTCAACTTTGTATGGAAGGAAGAGAATAGATGTTGGTCTGATGAATGAAATGTTGAAGAATGTAGAAAATAAATTAAGTAGAGAAGATGGAGAGCTTTGGAAGAGATAAAGAAAATAGTATTTGGAGCAAAAAGAAATAAAACACCAGGAAAGGATGGGTTACCTGTAGAATTGTATGTTAAAGCATGGGAATGGATGGGTGAAGATTTTTGTAAAATATGCAAATTTATGTGGGAGAATGGTGTTCTGGGAGAATCAATGAAAGATGGTGTGGTCGTGCTGATTTTTAAGAAAGGTGAGAAAAAGTCCTTGAATAATTGGAGACCGATTACCTTATTGAATGTGGATTACAAGGTTTTTAGTAAAATATTAGCAAATCGTATGCGTGAAGTGGTTGGTAAGGTGGTGCAAGAGGACCAAGTATGTGCTGTGCCTGGGAGGAGTATGTCAGAGAACTTGTTTTTGTTAAGAGATTTGATTGGGGATTGTGAAAGTAGAAAACAGAAATGTATGTTGTTGTCAGTGGATTTTGAGAAGGCGTTTGATAGAGTAGCGCATGAGTTTATGTTTGAGGTGTTAAAGAAAATGGGTTATCCTGGGAATTTTTTGAAGTGTGTGAGGAGTCTATATAATGGAGTGGGAAGTGAGATTTTGGTGAATGGGAATCTGAGTAAAAAAATTAGAGTACAATCGGGAGTTAGACAGGGATGTCCAATGTCCCCAGTCTTATTTATTAGTGTGATTGAGGTCCTGATGTGTATGGTTAGAAAAGATAAAGTAATGAGAGGTTTGTTAATTCCAGGTAGTATGGGAAAGTATGTGAGTGTATTAGGTTATATGGATGATATTGTAATAGTGAATGAAAATATGGCTGCTATGAGGAGAGGAAGGTTGATTTTGGATTTATTTTGTGGTGGATCAGGTTTTAAGGTGAATTGGGACAAATGTTCCTTTAAATGTTTTGGAGATGCTGAGATTAAAATGGATGATGTGAAATGTGAAGGAGGACCAATTAAAGTGTTGGGAGTTTTATTGAATGATAAATTGAATGGGGATGAAAGCTGGGATGAATGTGGGAAAAGAATAGAAAGAAAGCTGAATTTCTGGAAGTTGAGAGAGTTGAGTATGACTGGTAAAATTCTGATTGTAAAATCTGTGGTTTTGCTGATTATATGGTTTGTGTATGGTGTGCATCCTCGGAATTTAACGAAGTTTAAAAAAGTAGAGAAAATGATTTTTTTCCTTTTTTTGGGGGAGTAGAATGGAAAAATTAAAGAGAGTGTTTTTGTATAAACTAAGAGAAAATGGAGGGTTGGAATTTCAGAATTTTGAGATTTTTTTGGGTTCATGTTATGTTAAAACCTTTGTGGTTCTAGTTGGGAAAGAAAGTAAGTGTGCGTATATGATGAGGTACATGGCAGGATGGATGATGTATGGTTTGAGATGGAAGAAAAGAGATGCAAGAGTTCCGGTGGCTTTTGCGTGTCCAAAATGGTATTCGGTAATTGAGGTGTTCATTAGGAAACATGATTTGTTAGGTGTTAAGATGTGTGAGTTCAAAAATAAGAATTATGTTTTGAATATTTTGAGGAGGAATGAGGTTGCGTGTGATATTGTAAACTTAAGGTCATGGGAGGCAGAAAATGTATGGAAGAAATTGTCAATTAAAGGCACTACGAATAGACAGAAAGATATTGTGTGGATGGGTTTGCAGAATATATTGCCGGTGAGAGAGGTACAGAAGAAAAGAGAGTTGGTAAGATCTGAGGTGTGTCCAAGAGATGGTTGTGGAGACAGTGAAAGTGTGAGTCACTTGTTTTGGGAGTGTAAGTATGCAAAGGAAGTATGGGATGGAATGGGAAGATTGACGAAGGAATTGACGGGGGTTACACAGTTGAATTGGAAAGTGGCTCTGTTTGGTATGGGTGCAAATGGAAAGCAGAATACTAGGTTGTTATGGTTTATTGTGATTTGTATGATGGAAAGTCTATGGGACGTGAGGAATTTGTTGGTCTTTAAGAGGGAGTGTTTGTCTGCACAGGAATGTGTGAATCTTGTGTTATCTAGGTTATTTTTTGTGTATAGATGGGATAGTAAGTACGGTGGTGGTTTAGACAGTGAGGGTTACTGGAAAATAAAAAAATTGAAATTTCTGCTAAATAAATAAAAAAAGATAACCATGATGATGTTGTGATAAGAGCTTGTTACAGTTCTGGTGATGACTTTTAGATATCGAGACTATGTATTTGAGAGCTCGTATTATTAAACTGAATGGTTTAAAAAAAAAAAAAATCTGTTCTTATCAGTTTAATATCTGATACGTCCCCTATCTGGGGACCATATATTAAATAGATTTTTCGAACAGGGAGATGGAAAAAGAGCTTGCTCTGTCCACTCCACGCATTGACCTGGTATTGCAGTACCTCCAGGACCGATGCACCCCTTCTAATCCAGTATGAAAAACAGCATGAAATTGAAATTGATTGCAAGCATCCTTCCAGCAAGCAAGTGGAAAGTTGTGTGTGTCCTGCCTCCTTCAGGAGTCTGCACTTCAGCTTCTCCTCTGTGTGCCCAGTCAGTGCAGTGCTGCTATCTGCATATAATACCTGCATCTAGTCTGTCAATCTCCTAATTGCATCAGCTGTTGGTTAGTTCCAGCACCAAGCAAGCAACCCAGCCAGCCAGTCTCCTCACACCCTAGATCCAATTATTGGTTAATTGGCTTATCACCTGAATGAAGTGTTTGGACCTCCACGTTTGATTTGGGCCTGTTGTGCACACCTGGGAGGGCTGCTGAGTCGTCCCTGGCAGGCAATTGAGCCTTTTTGTATCAAGTTTGCTGGATGTAACCATTTAGCTTTTCCAGTGCTTCAATAAATGAGTAAAGTTTGCCTGTGTCTCCCTCTTGTGGATCTTTTGAACTGGATTACTTGGAGGCTAAAAAGTAGTCCAGCACTTCCTATGCAGCTGGACCTACCTTGTCTGGACAATGGACGGAACACTGCACGTGTCACAAGAGGTCAAAGAGGTCAAGTAAGGTCAGGTATTGGATGACATCACAAGGGCCCTGATGGAACACTCAACAATGGGGCCGTGACATCACAATCAACAATGCATACCTTTTTTTTTTTTCTCTTTCACTACTCCTTATATCATGTTTTCTGCTTGGCGTGCTTTGGCACCAGGAATTGCGTGCGAAGAAAAGGCGTGTCCAAAAGTTGCGTGTGGGCGGAACTGTGCAGATAGCGAACAGGAAGAGGAGCATGCTGGCGATTTCTGAGCGTAGGACGCACGCACGTTTTGCCGGTTTGTGAGAGAAAGAAGCCTCCCGGTGTGTGTGTGGTCTGGGGCCTGTAGTCTATTGCCTTCAGAAGTGCTCTGCATTGGGGACCATCGGCCTGTACTGCAAACCCTTTCAGGTTATCGCTTCTCGGCCTTTTGGCTAAGATCTGGTGTAGAGATACATTGGGTCTTGGCCGGGAGGTGCCTGGGGTACCTGGATTCTCGGCCTTGAGGGAGGGCACTGGTTCATAGCCAGTGTTCTACCCCCTTGCTGCTATTGGGAAGACAGCTTAGTCCCCAGGCAACGGGAAGTGATCGCGCTGTTCAGTGGGTTTGATCGCCTTGCTGGCAGTGTTTTTTTTGTTATTTTGGTGCGTGGTGCGAAGACTGGGCGTCGGATACATCTTGGGTCCCCTTCTGCGGCCTTGAGCAGGGGATTGTCTCGTTGGGCGAGTCCTCTGTTTTTTGTGTTTGCGGCGGGGATTAGGCCTTTGGTGAGGAAGATGCCGTTCTCCTATGGATTTGCTGATGGGGAAACCCAGTTGAAGCAGTCAATACGGATCGAGGTTGTGGAGAAGTTCCGGACAAGGAAAACGCTGAAGTACATCGTGGCCGAAATCATGAGGGGAAGTTTAGAGACACAATAGAGTCTCAGCATATCTCTGACCCCATTTCGGAGCATATGTTTTCTGTTTGTCCAGATTCTGGGGCTTCTAGCTCCCAGAAAATAAAGGAAGCAGAGTCTTCCGAACTAGAGACTGATTAACTATTATGTCTTCCCTTTCAGTAAAAATTGCCTCACTGAATGTGAGGTCTTTAAAGACTTTTATACGAAGGACTGCTTTGTTCTCTTATTTGGAAACTATGGACTTTGACATGTGTTTTTTACAGGAATGTGAGATCCCAAATCGGATGGAGTATGATAATTTGAAAAAAGACTGGAAATTAGGCCCTTCAGTGTGGTCAGGTGGTAATAGCAATAAGTCTGTTGGTATTGGTGTTTTATTTCGGGGTCCATTTGCTGAAATTCAATCTGTAACAGAAATTTTACCTGGCAGAGCCATTTTATTGTACTTACGTTTTAAGGGTCTTTTATGTCGTGTTTTAAATGTCTATGCCCCCCCTGATAAACAAGAAAGGGAAGATATTTTTAACCTTTTACCATTATTTTGTACAGGTTCCACCCCCTTGCTGGTGGGAGGCGACTTCAATTGTATACGTGAGAATGAAACCAGGCAAGGGGGTGATGCAAATAGGAAGGACCGCACCTCTTACCTGCTAAAGAATTTTATTGATGATTTTAATTTAAAGGATTGCGAGTGGGCTCCAGAATAGATTTTATTTTAGCTTCTAATAATTTTACCCCTGTGAAATGTGAATTATTTGGAAATATTTTCTCAGATCATAAATTATTATTATTAGTTCATACAGAAATAAAAGGAGAACAGATGGTAAACTGTCCAATGGAAGCTAAATGTTACATTATTAGAGGATCCCGAAATAAGTGCTGAGTTTGTGCGGACCTACCAGTGCTGGCAAGAGAAAAGGAGCCCCAGCGAATCTGTGCTGCACTGGTGGGAGGGCATAAAACCTAAAATTAAGTTATTTTTTATCCAAGCAGGTAAGAAGAGAGCAAAAGGTAAAAAAATATGGTATGATGTTCTTAATAAAAGATTGAATGTTTTGTTGAAATTGAAGGAGGTGGGCATGGATGTTGAATCAGATATGACAAGTTTGAAAGTTGAAATAAATGTATTGAAGATAAAGGGAAACAAATAATTTTTAATTCACGAATGAAAAATGTTCCCGTTTCTTTTTAAAAAAAGCAAATAAAAGACACGATTTAATTTTAAACTTAGAAGGGGAAAATACAGTACATGGGATGTTAAATTCAGCTTTTAATTTTTATCAGCACCTTTTTAATGAGAAAACTATTGATATGTCCTTTTTAAATGATGCTATTAACTTTCTTGATTTTAAGCTAGATTTTTTAGACCAGAAGGTTTTATCCCGTGATTTTACTGTGGAAGAACTTTTATATGCTTTTAAAAGTTTTTCTAATGGGAAGTCTCCGGGAGAAGACGGACTGCCCATAGAATTTTATCTAGCTTTCTGGGAAGTTTTAAAGGATGATATGTTTTATTATACAAAGAAACTTTTACAGTAGAGGAACTCCCCCGGTCCTGGAGGAAGGGGATTGTTTCTTTGTTATATAAAAAAGGTGACAAAAATCAATTAAAAAACTGGAGACCCATTACCCTTTTAAATGTTGACTACAAAATTTTAGCTAAAATTATAGCATTACGCCTTAAACCCTTTACACTGCGTGCAGAATTATTAGGCAAATGAGTATTTTGACCACATCATCCTCTTTATGCATGTTGTCTTACTCCAAGCTGTATAGGCTCGAAAGCCTACTACCAATTAAGCATATTAGGTGATGTGCATCTCTGTAATGAGAAGGGGTGTGGTCTAATGACATCAACACCCTATATTAGGTGTGCATAATTATTAGGCAACTTCCTTTCCTTTGTCAAAATGGGTCAAAAGAAGGACTTGACAGGCTCAGAAAAGTCAAAAATAGTGAGATGCCCATGAACTGAGAAAAGTCAAGCGTGCAGCTGCCAAGATGCCACTTGCCACCAGTTTGGCCATATTTCAGAGCTGCAACATCACTGGAGTGCCCAAAAGCACAAGGTGTGTAATACTCAGAGACATGGCCAAGGTAAGAAAGGCTGAAAGACGACCACCACTGAACAAGACACACAAGCTGAAACGTCAAGACTGGGCCAAGAAATATCTCAAGACTGATTTTTCTAAGGTTTTATGGACTGATGAAATGAGTGAGTCTTGATGGGCCAGATGGATGGGCCCGTGGCTGGATTGGTAAAGGGCAGAGAGCTCCAGTCCGACTCAGACGCCAGCAAGGTGGAGGTGGAGTACTGGTTTGGGCTGATATCATCAAAGATGAGCCTGTGGGGCCTTTTCGGGTTGAGGATGGAGTCAAGCTCAACTCCCAGTCCTACTGCCAGTTTCTGGAAGACACCTTCTTCAAGCAGTGGTACAGGAAGAAGTCTGCATCCTTCAAGAAAAACATGATTTTCATGCAGGACAATGCTCCATCACACGCGTCCAAGTACTCCACAGCGTGGCTGGCAAGAAAGGGTATAAAAGAAGAAAATCTAATGACATGGCCTCCTTGTTCACCTGATCTGAACCCCATTGAGAACCTGTGGTCCATCATCAAATGTGAGATTTACAAGGAGCGAAAACAGTACACCTCTCTGAACAGTGTCTGGGAGGCTGTGGTTGCTGCTGCACGCAATGTTGATGGTGAACAGATCAAAACACTGACAGAATCCATGGATGGCAGGCTTTTGAGTGTCCTTGCAAAGAAAGGTGGCTATATTGGTCACTCATTTGTTTTTGTTTTTGAATGTCAGAAATGTATGTTTGTGAACGTTGAGATGTTATATTGGTTTCACTGGTAAAAATAAATAATTGAAATGGGTATATATTTGTTTTTTGTTAAGTTGCCTAATAATTATGCACAGTAATAGTCACCTGCACACACAGATATCCCCCTAAAATAGCTAAAACTAAAAACAAACTAAAAAACTACTTCCAAAAATATTCAGCTATGATATTAATGAGTTTTTTGGGTTAATTGAGAACATGGTTGTTGTTCAATAATAAAATTAATCCTCAAAAATACAACTTGCCTAATAATTCTGCACTCCCTGTATAAGTAAAATTATACACCCAAACCAGGTTTGTGGGGTGCCTGGAAGATCAATAGCTGAGTCTTTAAATATTTTAAGAGATATTTTATGGTATTTTAAAGAAAGGAATCAAACTTTAGCTATTTTATCACTAGATTTCGAAAAGGCGTTTGATCGGGTGTCCCATAAATATCTTTTTATAGTTTGAGAAATTAGGTATGCCTGCTTTTATACAAAATGTAATCAAACTTTTATATAAGTCCAGTTTTAGTCATATTTCTGTTAACGTTTTTTTAACAAAAGAGGTTCCCCTTCTGTCTGGCGTAAAACAAGGATGTCCTCTGTCCCCCCTAATGTTTATTTGTGCTATAGAGCCCCTTCTGGCTATGTTGAGGCGTGATAAAATAGTGAAAGGGGTTTCTATTCAAGGGGGAGGGGGTAATCATTTAAAAGTTTTAAGTTATATGGATGATGTAACGATTTTATGTAAAGACTCTCCTGCACTTAGGAGTTTAATGATTACTAATTTCTTTTGTGAGGCATCGGGTTTTAAGCTAAATTTAAGTAAATGTGACTGTTTTAATATTGGAAACTGGGATTCTTCGATAACACCAGGTGTTAAAATGCAACAAGATCAGATTAAAATTCTTGGTGTTATTTTTAATCAGGCAAATAATGGATATTCTAGTTGGGACATTGCAATCGACAAAATAGAAAAGAAAATTTTAATGTGGAACCTAAGAGACCTTACCATGGAAGGGAAAATTTTAATAATTAAAATGGTTTTAATTCCTATCATTAGAGTTGAGCGAACACCTGGATGTTCGGGTTCGAGAAGTTCGGCCGAACTTCCCGGAAATGTTCGGGTTCGGGATCCGAACGCGACCCGAACCCGACCCGAACTTCGTCCCGAACCCGAACCCCATTGAAGTCAATGGGGACCCGAACTTTTGGGCACTAAAAAGGCTGTAAAACAGCCCAGGAAAGAGCTAGAGGGCTGCAAAAGGTAGCAACATGTAGGTAAATCCCCTGCAAACAAATGTGGATAGGGAAATTAATTAAAATAAACATTTAAAAAATAAAAATTAACCAATATCAATTGGACAGAGGTCCCATAGCAGAGAATCAGTCTCTTCATGCCAAAGCAAAGAATCTGGCTTCATGTCAGCAGAGAATCAGTCTCTTCATGCCATAGCAGAGAATCTGGCTTCATGTCAGCACTTAATCAGTCTTCATGTCATAGCATAGAATCAGGCTTCATGTCACCCACCACTGGAATAGGCCCCGATACCCAGACAGAGGAAAGAGGTCCCGTAACAGAGAATCTGGCCTTATGTCAGCACAGAATCAGTCTTCATGTCATAGCAGAGAATCAGGCTTCACGTCACATATTTAGGCCCCGGCACCCAGACAGAGGAGAGAGGTCCCGTAACAGAGAATCTGGCCTTATGTCAGCACAGAATCAGTCTTCATGTCATAGCAGAGAATCAGGCTTCACGTCACCCACCACTGAAACAGGCCACTGGCACACATTTAGGCCCCGGCACCCAGACAGAGGAGAGAGGTCCCGTAACAGAGAATCTGGCCTTATGTCAGCGCAGAATCAGTCTTCATGTCATAGCAGAGAATCAGGCTTCACGTCACCCACCACTGGAACAGGCCACTGTCACATATTTAGGCCCCGGCACCCAGACAGAGGAGAGAGGTCCCGTAACAGAGAATCTGGCCTTATGTCAGCACAGAATCAGTCTTCATGTCATAGCAGAGAATCAGGCTTCACGTCACCCACCACTGGAACAGGCCACTGTCACACATTTAATCCCCGGCACCCAGACAGAGGAGAGAGGTCCCGTAACAGAGAATCAGGCCTTATGTCAGCACAGAATCAGTCTTCATGTCATAGCAGAGAATCAGGCTTCACGTCACCCACCACTGGAACAGGCCACTGTCACATATTTAGGCCCCGGCACCCAGACAGAGGAGAGAGGTCCCGTAACAGAGAATCTGGCCTTATGTCAACACAGAATCAGTCTTCATGTCATAGCAGAGAATCAGGCTTCACGTCACCCACTGTTAAGGGGGGATATTAATCACCAATATTTATGCAAATATCGATAATTAATATTCATAAATGGGAGGAGCCGTCTATTGATGACTCTGCCCATTTATACCTAAATAAACATAAAACACTACTGATTACCTCTGATTGCCTATACATTACACTGAACTACACTACGTACGACTTACTATCACTATACTACGGCGGCGACTAGTAAAAACACCATACACTGTATTATGAACAATAAGGAATATTTATTACACAATACAATTATACAAGTCTAACAATATGCTATATCTATATATATTCATAGATCAATGGATATGAATATATATACATACAGAAGTACACACCGCAGTATAGAAATGGTACTACAATAAACACAATACAAGCCTAACTACTCTACACAGCACAATCCCAAATTCCACCCCACACACTATCTATATAATACCATAATACATTTATACACACAAATATCAATAACCTACCCGCCTGACTAATCACTGTCCCTATGGGGTACAAGGAGTTAAACACAATGGTGGCTCTGCAGGGGATTAATACCTGCAGGCCAAGGGACACAGGGTTATGAGTTATCAGGGCAGTGGTAGCAGGGATAAGGCATTGAAGGGGTTAATGGTCAGGACTCTGCAGGGACAGGGCAATGCAGAGGTTAATGCTCTGCAGGGATTTATTCACACACTATATGTCACAGTCTAATATTTGCTTATAATTATATATATCTATATCAATGGAATAGATATATATATTTATAGCAGCACACAACAATATAAGTAACAATACACTATTACGGTACTAACTACACTAACACATTCCCCAGTCCTCCCCAACATCTAACTACAATTGTACTAATCCCTACGGGGAATAACCAGGGGTTATTACGGAACAGGGTATATGAGGGAACTACAATCCTGGGGGAACACAGGGGATATATGATTATAGGGGGACTCAGGGCAGGAGAGGTTAAGGGTAACCAAGGGTTATACAGGGGGTGACTGGGCTGCTTCCAGGGTACAGGCTCATCAAGGATTAATGCTGAGACATGAAGTCAGCAGCCAGGGGTTAGGGGATGGTTGGTACTCAGCCATTTTTCAGAGCCATGTGGCCTCTCTTCAGGGTGCAGCGCCCATGTGCCTCATTGCAGTCCAGGAATCCAAGAGAAAGCATGTCTGCCATGCTGGGGGCTTTATACCACCAAAGCAGCCCCCCTCCTCCTTCTTCAACAGGAGGGTGATGACATCATCGTGGGGTCGTGTGACGGAATGCTAGAGCTGAAACAAAGGACTTCCTGCACAAGCTGTAAGCCCCCAGCTGCTGCTACAACATAACATCACCCACTCCCATGTCATAAACGAACCAGGCTGATCAATATATATATGTACACATATACACACTACACAACCTGGGGATACTTAGGTATATACATCCATATAGATGTTTGGGGCCCATCTACATGCATGTCCATACACACAATATCATAAATGGGCAGTAATAAGCCCACCTGCATATAGATATATTATACATAGAGATGTATGCTGACAAGGGGGCATACATACATCTCCATGTATACACCCATACCACCTGGACCGGCCCATGCAAAAGGGCCAATATACATGCATATATGTAAGGGCATATATACATATATATTTAAATCCAAACTTCCCTCAACAATCCCCCTGTTGTCGCAATTCGACAATAAACTTTGGGGAAGTGTTGGGACATATTTGCCCCCTCAACCCCCCTCTTGGTAACAGTTCAGGAAGGACTGAAGTAATATGGCCCTTAGGTACCTAGTCATCACCCATCGTGCACTAACATCTCCGACCTGCCCTTCAACGTAACCAGGCGTCTCCATCCACAGAATACACCGTCTTCTTCTCTGGAATTTACTTGCATCTTACATTATGATCCTCAGGTGTCAGCCACTCCCTATGTACTCGGGAATGGCTTCACCTTCGCCGTTTTTATCACTCCACTCAGCGACCGTGTTCTTTCTCTTTGCCAGTGTTGTTCTTCTGGCGTCCGTCACCCCCAATGTCAGTGCCAGTCTTTCGGTGTCAGTCACTCCCAATGTTTCCAGAATGACTTTACCCTTAATCCATGTAGCACCTCCTTATGGGGTACGGACGGCCGTAGGCTGACCTTTTAACACAAGTACAACTTTAGACTCAGTTGTTGGAGAGGTTCTCCCATGGACAGATACGTAGGTCTTTACAAGGCAGGTCAGAATTTCTGGTAAGAGGTGATGTCATAGTACCTAAATACTAACTGCGGGAAAGAACACCGCACTCACTGACATTCAGTCCAACCCTTACAAACGTCACCGTTCTTGGGGTTAAAGTGGCAAATGAACTTGGTAAAGAGGGGGCCTGTCCCTAGGGAATCTACTCTTCCCCATTCACACAAAAACAGGTCACATCCCTCCCAACACCACCAGATTCCATTAAATGTGTGTACCCATAGAGACTCATGCAACCTGGCATATCTCTACACCTCCAAAGACACAGGTAGGTCGCAGACCCCTGTGTCAATGGGAAACGACTATAGGATGCAAATGTGTACAGCCAAATAATAACTCACCGCAATGCGTTGGGCGAGTTTCCCTGGGTATAGGCTGTCACACATTTGTACCTAGAGTGTCTATAGGTCCACAATCAACCAACAAACATAATCAATATATATACAATACAATGTGCTATGGGGTTTCAGGGTAGTACATGTTATACGTCCCGAACCCTCATAGGAAACAGAGTGTCCATAAAATATTTGGCTACAGGACAAAGTTGGAGTTATGTCCTGAGCCTCCTCCTCCGGATAGTTCTGCAAAGTTCTGTCTGGTTCTGGTGTATTTGGTCAGTAAGTCCCTTGACCCTCCGATTACGATGACCAGAACCAGAAGAAGTTTCACTGGGTGAAACAAGTGATAAGTTCTTCCACCCGAACGTCTCCCAAGTCTTCCTCCAGAGCCTTAAATAATGCTCCCGCTGGATTGTGGCACAGTCTTCTCTAGAACACCTCTAGGCAGAGGTCGCTTAGTTGCCAAAATCCAGTGGGATCCTCTGGAGCTTCACAACAGTGTCAGGGGGAATAGCTGGCCTCTTCTGTGGCATCTCCTAGGTTTTTCTTCCGCTCCATATAAAATCACACCTATGGCAGAAGAAAACACCAGGCGCTCCCAGGGGAATTTCTCCCCTAACAGTGCAATTAAATGTGAAAATTTCCAGCACCAATACCTTTAACCCATGGGTAGAGAAAGGTATTGGGCTGCCCTTTATCTCACAGGACCCCTCGTTATCCCAACACTGGTGTCTGAACACCCTACCTTCAGAGGATTGAGTCCTCTGCTGCACATCCCTCTGCACCAACAGATAAGGATGGCCACCCTACTAGGTTAGGATAACTGGAGTTCTGTGGACAAAGCACCATCTTGTTATTGATGGCACCGCATCCCCGTCCACCCATGTGTACCCAGGCTGATTTCCCCCTGTGATCCCATCTTGTGGAGGCCCGCAGAACCAATGGCATAGGCATGCCCCGGCTCCCCAGGACCCCACAACACAAGAACACAGTCCACACTCTGCTGCCAAGCACTATGCGTCAAATCATTATCAGAACTGTGCTGCCTGCTCGGACTAGAATTAAGTGCGCAGCACAACATTACACCAATGTTGTCTGTCCGCCCCAGTCCCCAGCGCAACACAGCCCTACCGAAAACCTTGAGCAAAACAGTGTTATCCGTATCGATCCGAGACCCTGGCTGCCCAGAATAATATCACATCATCCTTTGTGTAGGATTTCCCGTGTGAAATTATCTGCTCGCAAGCCTATACGTTCTCGATCCACAGTATAACACTGTTCCACTGCAAGGGGACACAGAATGAAACAGACAGCAGATGGGACTTACACCACTACATAAATCAGCATGGTATAACACATCCGCAGACAAGGACTACCACCATCAACACCAAGAAAAACTTACAAACAGATAACAAAAACACACAACATGGACATACACAGGGAACAAACGGTGTAACAAATAGTACAGGGGTGTCAAATGTTGCCTAGCCTAGCTTGGCCACTCTGACCCCTCAGCAGCTGGTGATGCTGCCGAGAGGTAACCCCGTTATGGCCAGGCTGACTAGACCCCACTGCACAATTTGTTACCTGGATGATACTGTTGGACACATTGCAATTACCTGCACAAGGGCAATTCCTTGCAATGTGTCCTTTGTTCCCACACCTGAAACACGTGACTTGGTTTCCTGTCCTGTGTGTTATGTTCCTATCTGTTTCGCAGTGTCTCGCTATGTGACCTAGGCCACCACATGCAAAACATCTGATGTTTGCTCTGCATGGCCCAGGTCCATCTACACTGCAGCCGTGCTCCCTTCTCCTGAATTGTTCCATCCTCAGGGACGCACTCTTCACAACAGTTCTTTTTCCCAAAGTCAGGGAAAAATCTCTGTTAGTCTGGACCGGCTTGACCTGATCATTAGACCGGTCACAGACTACTCTCCCCCCTTGTGGCCCTGCACAGGGCAACGTTTTGGGAGATTCCGACCCTGGCTTTACGGAAAAAGAAAGGGCCGGCACCAACCTGGTGATAACTTGTTGCATGCCAGACATTAGCTGGGACCTTACAGCAACCTGAGCCTTCAATTTGGCTACCGTCACGTCAGTAGAGGCAGTCCGCTCCTTGAAGGCCTTGACCTCAGTATAAGACTGAGTCAACTTAGCCTCAATTTCCTCCTTCTGCCTCTGCAGCTCTACTAACTGTGACTCTATCCTAGCCACCTGCGCATCTCGGTCAACAGTAGACTGCACATTCTCTGCCAGCTGTGCTCGCAATGCCGAGACCTGGTCCGAATTACTGGCACAGCATTGGCAGTGAATGTTCGGAGGAATTGTCTCTGTTGACTGAGACACCAGCGCCACTTCCTTTGGCTTGCAGATGCTAGCCTCAAACGTATGAACGAGTTTGGCTAGCATCCGAAGCCGTTTGGTGGCCTTGTTCAACACCGTCCGTTTGTTAACACATAGCTTGTCATAAGTACAAGCCTGTGCTAACAAATCGGACCACAGCATTTCTGCTGACTTGTGAGTGGTGGGGAGGATGGGGTTAAATGTGCTGTGTTTAGCTAGCTGGTGTAGTGTGGAGAAGTCCATACTTTCGTTTTGATGAGAGGTCATCTTCCTTGGTGTTGTCCTTTGTTGTCCTTTGTTGTCCCTTGTATGCTGCGTGGAGAAGGTCCTGTAACGCCTTCTCCCGCTCAGCCAGACTTCTCTGTTCAGCTCCAACGGCGATGGTCCTCTCTTCAGTGACGTATGCGACGACTTCTCTCCAGTGTTTAGTGGGCGTGCAAGGCAATCAGAAAATCGTTAATACACAAATCAGAAAGATTTAAATTCTCTGCTGTAGAGATTGCTCCGTGTTTGGTTCTGATTGAACAAAACGCTTTACCTGTACGAACTATCAGGCAATGGACGCTCAGAATCCACTGACCGCGTCCCTCCCGTCTGACTAGTTGACAGCGTATACGATTCTTTTCACCAAAAACAAACACAGAAAACAAATTCTTAGCAGTGGGCCTGGCTCGCCAATGTTAAGGGGGGATATTAATCACCAATATTTATGCAAATATCGATAATTAATATTCATAAATGGGAGGAGCCGTCTATTGATGACTCCGCCCATTTATACCTAAATAAACATAAAACACTACTGATTACCTCTGATTGCCTATACATTACACTGAACTACACTACGTACGACTTACTATCACTATACTACGGCGGCGACTAGTAAAAACACCATACACTGTATTATGAACAATAAGGAATATTTATTACACAATACAATTATACAAGTCTAACAATATGCTATATCTATATATATTCATAGATCAATGGATATGAATATATATACATACAGAAGTACACACCGCAGTATAGAAATGGTACTACAATAAACACAATACAAGCCTAACTACTCTACACAGCACAATCCCAAATTTCACCCCACACACTATCTATATAATACCATAATACATTTATACACACAAATATCAATAACCTACCCGCCTGACTAATCACTGTCCCTATGGGGTACAAGGAGTTAAACACAATGGTGGCTCTACAGGGGATTAATACCTGCAGGCCAAGGGACACAGGGTTATGAGTTATCAGGGCAGTGGTAGCAGGGATAAGGCATTGAAGGGGTTAATGGTCAGGACTCTGCAGGGCAATGCAGAGGTTAATGCTCTGCAGGGATTTATTCACACACTATATGTCACAGTCTAATATTTGCCTATAATTATATATATCTATATCAATGGAATAGATATATATATTTATAGCAGCACACAACAATATAAGTAACAATACACTATTACGGTACTAACTACACTAACACATTCCCCAGTCCTCCCCAACATCTAACTACAATTGTACTAATCCCTACGGGGAATAACCAGGGGTTATTACGGAACAGGGTATATGAGGGAACTACAATCCTGGGGGAACACAGGGGATATATGATTATAGGGGGACTCAGGGCAGGAGAGGTTAAGGGTAACCAAGGGTTATACAGGGGGTGACTGGGCTGCTTCCAGGGTACAGGCTCATCAAGGATTAATGCTGAGACATGAAGTCAGCAGCCAGGGGTTAGGGGATGGTTGGTACTCAGCCATTTTTCAGAGCCATGTGGCCTCTCTTCAGGGTGCAGCGCCCATGTGCCTCATTGCAGTCCAGGAATCCAAGAGAAAGCATGTCTGCCATGCTGGGGGCTTTATACCACCAAAGCAGCCCCCCTCCTCCTTCTTCAACAGGAGGGTGATGACATCATCGTGGGGTCGTGTGACGGAATGCTAGAGCTGAAACAAAGGACTTCCTGCACAAGCTGTAAGCCCCCAGCTGCTGCTACAACATAACATCACCCACTCCAACGTCATAAACGAACCAGGCTGATCAATATATATATGTACACATATACACACTACACAACCTGGGGATACTTAGGTATATACATCCATATAGATGTTTGGGGCCCATCTACATGCATGTCCATACACACAATATCATAAATGGGCAGTAATAAGCCCACCTGCATATAGATATATTATACATAGAGATGTATGCTGACAAGGGGGCATACATACATCTCCATGTATACACCCATACCACCTGGACCGGCCCATGCAAAAGGGCCAATATACATGCATATATGTAAGGGCATATATACATATATATTTAAATCCAAACTTCCCTCAACACCCACCACTGGAACAGGCCACTGTCACACATTTAGGCCCCGGCACCCAGACAGAGGAGAGGTTCATTCAACATTGGGTTGCCCCGCAATATAATGGTAAAATGAAAATAAAAATAGGATTGAATTAGGAAGTGCCCTGGAGTAGAATAATATATTGTTAAGGGGAGGTAGTTAATATTTAATCTGCACAAGGGATGGACAGGTCCTGTGGGATCCATGCCTGGTTCATTTTTATGAACGTCAGCTTGTCCACATTGGCTGTAGACAGACGGCTGCGTTTGTCGGTAATGACGCCCCCTGCCGTGCTGAATACACGTTCAGACAAAACGCTGGCCGCCGGGCAGGCCAGCACCTCCAAGGCATAAAAGGCTAGCTCTGGCCACGTGGACAATTTGGAGACCCAGAAGTTGAATGGGGCCGAACCATCAGTCAGTACGTGAAGGGGTGTGCACAGGTACTGTTCCACCATGTTAGTGAAATGTTGCCTCCTGCTAACACGTTCCGTATCAGGTGGTGGTGCAGTTAGCTGTGGCGTGGTGACAAAACTTTTCCACATCTCTGCCATGCTAACCCTGCCCTCAGAGGAGCTGGCCGTGACACAGCTGCGTTGGCGACCTCTTGCTCCTCCTCTGCCTTCGCCTTGGGCTTCCACTTGTTCCCCTGTGACATTTGGGAATGCTCTCAGTAGCGCGTCTACCAACGTGCGCTTGTACTCGCGCATCTTACTATCACGCTCCAGTGTAGGAAGTAAGGTGGGCACATTGTCTTTGTACCGGGGATCCAGCAGGGTGGCAACCCAGTAGTCCGCACACGTTAAAATGGGGGCAACTCTGCTGTCGTTGCGCAGGCACTGCAGCATGTAGTCGCTCATGTGTGCCAGGCTGCCCAGAGGTAAGGACAAGCTGTCCTCTGTGGGAGGCGTATCGTCATCGTCCTGTGTTTCTTCCCAGCCACGCACCAGTGATGGGCCCGAGCTGCTTTGGGTGCCACCCCGCTGTGAACATGCTTCATCCTCATCCTCCTCCACCTCATCCTCGTCCTCCAGTAGTGGGCCCTGTCTGGCCACATTTGTACCTGGCCTCTGCTGTTGCAAAAAACCTCCCTCTGAGTCACTTCGAAGAGACTGGCCTGAAAGTGCTAAAAATGACCCCTCTTCCTCCTCTTCCTCCATCGCACTAAGTGTTTTCTCAAGGAGACATAGAAGTGGTATTGTAACGCTGATAACGGCGTCATCGCCACTGGCCATGTTGGTGGAGAACTCGAAACAGCGCAACAGGGCACACAGGTCTCGCATGGAGGCCCAGTCATTGGTGGTGAAGTGGGGCTGCTCGCACAGTCTGTCCAGCATATGCAAGGTGGAGTTCCACCTGGTGGGCACGTCGCATATGAGGCGGTGAGCGGGAAGGCCGAAGTTACGCTGTAGCGCAGACAGGCGAGCAGCGGCAGGGTGTGAACGCCGGAAGCGCGAACAGACGGCCCGCACTTTATGCATCAGCTCTGACATGTCGGGGTAGTTGCGAATGAACTTCTGCACCACCAAATTCAGCACATGCGCCAGGCAAGGGATGTGCGTCAAACTGGCTAGTCCCAGAGCTGCAACGAGATTTCGCCCATTATCGCACACCACCAGGCTGGGCTTGAGGCTCACCGGCAGCAACCACTCGTCGGTCTGTTGTTCTATACCCCGCCACAACTCCTGTGCGGTGTGGGACCTGTCCCCCAAACATATGAGTTTCAGAACGGCCTGCTGACGTTTACCCCGGGATGTGCTGAAGTTGGTGGTGAAGGTGTGTGGCTGATTGGATGAGCAGGTGGAAGAAGAGGAGGAGGAAGCTGAGTAGGAGGAGGAGGAGACAGGAGGCAAAGAATGTTGCCCTGCAATCCTTGGCGGCGGAAGGACGTGCGCCAAACAGCTCTCCGCCTGGGGCCCAGCCGCCACTACATTTACCCAGTGTGCAGTTAGGGAGATATAGCGTCCCTAGCCGTGCTTACTGGTCCACGTATCTGTGATTAGGTGGACCTTGCCACAGATGGCGTTGCGCAGTGCACACTTGATTTTATCGGACACTTGGTTGTGCAGGGAAGGCACGGCTCTCTTGGAGAAGTAGTGCCGGCTGGGAACAACATACTGTGGGACAGCAAGCGACATGAGCTGTTTGAAGCTGTGTGTGTCCACCAGCCTAAATGACAGCATTTCATAGGCCAGTAGTTTAGAAATGCTGGCATTCAGGGCCAGGGATCGAGGGTGGCTAGGTGGGAATTTACGCTTTCTCTCAAATGTTTGTGAGATGGAGAGCTGAACGCTGCCGTGTGACATGTTTGAGATGCTTGGTGACACAGGTGGTGGTGTTGGTGGTACATCCCATGTTTTGCTGGGCGGCAGGTGCCATCGTTCCTCCAGAGGCGGAGGAAGAGGCCGAGGCGGCGGCAGCAGAAGAGGTAGCAGGGGGAGCCTGAGTGACTTCCTTGTTTTTAAGGTGTTTACTCCACTGCAGTTCATGCAGGTGCCTGGTCATGCAGGTTGTGCTAAGGTTCAGAACGTTAATGCCTCGCTTCAGGCTCTGATGGCACAGCGTGCAAACCACTCGGGTCTTGTCGTCAGCACATTGTTTGAAGAAGTGCCATGCCAGGGAACTCCTTGAAGCTGCCTTTGGGTTGCTCGGTCCCAGATGGCGGCGGTCAGTAGCAGGCGGAGTCTCTTGGCGGCGGGTGTTCTGATTTTGCCCACTGCTCCCTCTTTTGCTACGCTGTTGGCTCGGTCTCACCACTGCCTCTTCCTCCGAACTCTGAAAGTCAGTGGCACGACCTTCATTCCATGTGGGGTCTAGGACATCATCGTCCCCTGCATCGTCTTCCACCCAGTCTTGATCCCTGACCTCCTGTTCAGTCTGCACACTGCAGAAAGACGCAGCAGTTGGCACCTGTGTTTCGTCATCATCAGAGACGTGCTGAGGTGGTATTCCCATGTCCTCATCATCAGGAAAAATAAGTGGTTGTGCGTTAGTGCATTCTATCTCTTCCACCCCTGGGGAAGGGCTAGGTGGATGCCCTTGGGAAACCCTGGCAGCAGAGTCTTCAAACAGCATAAGAGACTGCTGCATAACTTGAGGCTCAGACAGTTTCCCTGATATGCATGGGGGTGATGTGACAGACTGATGGGCTTGGTTTTCATGCGCCATCTCTGCGCTTTCTGCAGAAGACTGGGTGGGAGATAATGTGAACGTGCTGGATGCACTGTCGGCCACCCAATTGACTAATGCCTGTACCTGCTCAGGCCTTACCATCCTTAGAACGGCATTGGGCCCCACCAAATATGGCTGTAAATTCTGGCGGCTACTGGGACCTGAGGTAGTTGGTACACTAGGACGTGTGGCTGTGGCAGAACGGCCACGTCCTCTCCCAGCACCAGAGGGTCCACTAACACCACCACGACCATGTCCATGTCCACGTCCGCGTCCCTTACTAGTTGTTTTCCTCATTGCTACCGTTAACCACAATAGGAAAAATATTATTCGGGCCAATGTATTGAATTCAAATTCAGGCCTTTTTTTACAGACACCTAACACTGTCTGGCTATCTATTTAGGTACCGTATTACACTAATACAGGAACACAAGTAATGACAGATTTGGTTGAATATAAATGTGATGCCTATTTTTTACGCGCTGTGTGACAGATATACCTTTAATCACAGAACTAGACTTGTATCTGCACGGTAGCTTGTATGTTAAGTTTTTCAGAATGACACTATCAGCACCTTGAATCTAAGATATCCTTTTTGGGATAGATTTAAAATAGGCCTGATAAAGCAGAAACTACTTATTTATGAGAATGGCAAATTTGGGAATAGTTTTTCAACCCAGAACAAAAACTGTGCTTTTACGGTCACTACAAATAATTTGACCAGCTAAAACAGTACAGATTTGGTTGAATATAAATGTCAGGCCTATTTTTTAGGCGCTGGGTGACAGGCTCAACTTGCCCCTGATGTAGTATATGGCCAAAAAATAACCACACTATTGATGGTTAAATGCACTTGGGTGACACAGGCTCAGCCTGCACCTGATGTAGTATATGGCCAAAAAATAACCACACTGTTAATGGTTAAATGCACTTGGGTGACAGGCTCAGCCTGCACCTGATATAGTATATGGCCAAAAAATATCCACACTGTTGATGGTTAAATGCACTTGGGTGACACAGGCTCAGCCTGCACCTGATGTAGGATATAGCACAAAATAACCACACTATTGATGGTTAAATGCACTTGGTGATAGCTTGTGCTGGCGCACCACAAGCCACAAGATGGCCGCCGATCACCCCAGAAAAAAGTGATATAAAAACGCTCTGGGCAGCCTAAAAAAAGTGAGCAATTGAATATCAGCACTTCAATGATCCACAGCTGGAGATCGATCACTGAATTAAGTCTTTTGGAGGAGTTAATCTGCCTAATCTCGCCCTAACGTCGCAGCAGCAACCTCTCCCTATGCTTGAATCAGCAGAGTGACGTGCAGCGCTACGTGACCCAAGCTTATATAGAGGCTGGGTCACATGCTGCACTGGCCAATCACAGCCATGCCAATAGTAGGCAAGGCTGTGATGGCCTCTTGGGGCAAGTAGTATGACGCTTGTTGATTGGCTGCTTTGCAGCCTTTCAAAAAGCGCCAAGAAAGCGCCGAACACCGAACCCGAACTTTTACGAAAATGTTCGGGTTCGGGTCCATGTCACGGACACCCCAAAATTCGGTACGAACCCGAACTATACAGTTTGGGTTCGCTCATCCCTACCTATCATGCTTTACATTGCAATGTTTTTTCCCCCTACAACATTGTATATAAAAAAATTAACTCGTATTTGTTTTAAATTTTTATGGGGCTCCTCTATGGAAAAACTAAAACGTGATTTTATGTATAGGAAAAAAGACAATGGTGGTAAGGATGTTCCAAATCTTTTTAATTTCTTTTATATTAAGTATTTCTGTTTCTGTTTTAGAATGTACAAGTCCAATGGCATTTTTAGTTATTTTTTAAAGTATGCAGCGGGTATGATTTTTAAGAGATGGTTCCGGCTTTCTCTAAATACTCCGGTACTCTTGTGTCCCCCTAAACACTATGCGGTCTTGGAGAAAACAGTCAGGCTTTTACGACTCCATGAGATAGAGCCTGACATTTTGGGGGACCAGAGGAAGGTGTCAGTATGGTGTCGAAGAAACGAAGAGGTAGTGGCAGTTTCAAACTTCTCTCAGGACAGATACAAAAAGGTATGGTGAAACGTGTATGGCAAATTTCTGGCAAATGTTCATAAGGATCTGTCCTGGGCAATCGCACACCAGTGCCTCCCAACGCGAGAGTTTCAACACAGGCGAGGGCTGGTGGCAAGAGCCAGATGTCCAAGAAATAGGTGTGGGGATGACGAAACAGTACTACACCTATTTTGGAACTGCCACTATGCTCAGGAGATTTGGAAGAAGGCTGGACCTCTTTTTAAGTGGATATGTGGTCTTAAAGATTTTAATTATGAATATGTTTTATATGGGCTTTTTACATGTCCAACCTGCAAGCAACAAGAAATTTGTTGGATGATTATCAATTGTTTTAAAAATGCCATATGGAAATCTAGAAATATTTTATTATTTAAACATGACAACATTGACGTTTTAAATTGTATAAAGGTTGCTTTAAGTGAATTATACATTTATTTTCTGAGAGATAAAAAAGAACTAGGGTCAAAAAAAGCTAATTCCCTATGGTGTCTGTCAATATGGAACACAATTATTTTATAATGTATTTAAAATTGTATTTATAATTTTATATTTTTAGATTTGTATTTATTCTACTTTGTATGTACAACCTTTTGTTTTAATAAAATTGTGTTGAAACCTTATCTGTTCTTATCAGTCTGCCTTTTCTTGCCGGCCCAGGTCCTTGTGGGTACCCCCTGCACTCTGCCTTTGAGCATCGTTGATTAAATTCAGCTTCAGCTCACTGCTGCTATTGGGTGTAGGGCTATTCCCCAGGGAACAAGAGTGCTCTGGTCTCTGACCTCCTCTTGGCCTGTGGCTTAATAGTCTTGGTGTACGACGTTAGACAGTGCTTACTTGGATCTAGACAGCCCCGAACACGACAACTGGAAGACCTTCTCCGACTGCGATCCAGGAGAAGACTTTGAGAAAACTCGACGAGGAACCCCGACGACGAGGACTGAAGACTCCGGCCTCGGGGGGCCCCGACGAGGAAAAGAGGCTCGGCGAAGCCCTTCCCCGGAAGAAGCACCGCCCTTCCCCGGAAGAAGCTCAGCCCAGCAGACTTTCCAGGGAGAGGAAGGAAGGAAGAAGGAAGAAGCCATGGCCTCTACCTCAACCTCCAAGCCTCCCAAGAAGAAGACCGCAGAAGGAAGGAAGGCCACGGCAGAGGCCCTCCAGGACCCTTCAGCCTCCACTTCATCGGCTGCAGACCCGGTGGCACCCGCCCCTCCGAAGCAACAGGACGGCCAGAAGCCCGGTCCCCTCCCCTGGAGCCCTGGATGAGGCAGACGGTCGTCCTGAAGCTGAAGGAAGTGGACGGGAGGGCACCGGACATGAGCCAAGATGTGTTCGGCAAGAAGATGGTCCTGGAGCAGGGATTTGCCAAGCCGGAAGTGACGAGCATCCACTCCCTCTTCGCTGGGATTTTCTGGATAACCTTCGCTTCCGTGACCATCTGCAAGAGGTACTGGGAGATGGTGAAAGCCGCACAGCCGGACTCCCCCTTTCGACGCTTTGTGGGCAGCTGCCCAGTCCAGAGAGAAGAAAGGAGAGTGACCGTAGCCATGCGGAACCCACACATCACAGGCAAGGATATCGTCACCTACCTGAAGCGCTTCTGTACCGTGATGAGGGACCCCACCCACATCCTGGACGGAAACGGCTTCTGGACCGGCAAGTGGTCAGTCATCGTCCGCCTGAACAGGGATTCCACAGACCCGGATGGCGTGCAACACCTGCCCCCGACTTTCTCGCTGGGCAACTCCCAAGCGCTCGTCTACTACCCCGACATGCCACAGACCTGCAGGAAATGTGGCAAGAAGGGGCACAGGCTGAGCGACTGCAAGGAAGTGGCCTGCTGGATCTGTTGAGTGACAGGGCACGAAACCCAGGACTGCCCTAAGAGGACGGCTTGCAACCTGTGCGGACTGGCTTCGCACATCTACAAGGACTGCCCACAAAGAGAGCGCACCTGGGCAGCGGTCGCAGCCAGAGCACCGGCCAGCGGGAATCCCACCACAACCGCACCTCCGGCAGCAACAAGACCCAAAGCGAAGGAGTCCAAAAAGAAGGAGGGTAAGCAGACACCTGCCCTAGGCCATGCTTCTGTTCCCCCCCTCCCGCCCCGTAGTCACCACCACTGAGGATTCCCTTATCCAACTGCCCATTACCTCAGTGATACCCTCCACCGCCCCAAGCCCAACCCACCCCAGTGTCACCACTGCAGCAACACTAACCACTCCTCCAGCTGCTGCAGCCCTCTCTTTGGAGGATTTACCCCCTCTTGACTCCCCAGAGGTCAGGAAAGGAAAGAGGAAGGGGAGGGACAGCTCCATCGCTGACCACTCCAAAAAGAAGATGGTTGTGGTAGAGGAAAGGGCCCCATCCAACAAAGAGAAAACAGAGCAGCAGACGGAAGAACCGGTGGCCACTAACGAGGACCCCCAACAGCAAATCCTCCACCCCCCTGTTAGCCTCGACGAGACCGAGGTGGAGGAAATAGTGGCCAACAGAGCAACTGCCGACCCGATACGGCTACAGATAACCCTAGAGGAGATCATAGCCAACTTTGCGCTGTTGCAGGGACAACCCACAGACAGCGGACAAGAAATAGAGAAACCGCCGGACGACCGGAGTGGTAACTAAGATGTATCGTTTCCGCTAACCTTTTTCTTTCCCTTACATGATGGCAAATTTTAACCTTTTTTCCATCAATGTTAGGAGCATCAGGGACAGGTTCAGACGTCAGACGGTACTAACCTTTCTTACTTCACAGTTCGCCGATGTGTTTATGTTACAGGAGTGTACTTTGCCCCCCTCTAGGTCATACAACCATCTGGCCAGGGAGTGGTCCCACAGCCCCTCCTACTGGTACGGTGGTGGCGACTGCAAGTCGGCCGGGGTTGCCATAATCCTCAGGGGAAACGCGTTCACACTTGACTCCGTCCAGGAGCTCGTCTGCGGCAGACTACTTGTCGTAGACGGCTCCTGGGCTGGAGAGCCGGTTAGGCTCATCAACGTGTACGCCTCCCCTGACAAAGGTGAGCGACTGGAGCTCTTCCAGGCCCTCCGACTGCAACTCGCTACCACTAGGACCGTAGTGATGGCCGGGGATTTCAACTGCCCGATCGAGGAGGATGGACGCAGCTCCGGGACGTCAAGCAAGCTTGACGTCACTTCCAAACTGCTCATTGAGATGGTGACCGAAGCGCGTCTGCAGGACGTTGTGGGTTCCATGGGGAACGGCTCCGTTAACTATACGTGGAGCCGACCCAATGGCTCACTCCGCTCCCGAAACGACTTTGTGTTTACCTCTCGGGCAGTCAGGCAGTGTAGGCACTCTATGGTCCCTTGCTTCTTATCTGATCACAGGGCCATTCAGGTCCAGTGCACCCTAGGCACCGGGTTCCCCCCGGGCCGTGGGTCCTGTAAACTGAACTGCGCCCTGCTGAATGGCGAGGACGTGCTTGCGGAACTTAGGGAGGTCTACATAGCCTGGCGGAATGGCAAATGCTTGTTCCAACAGACTAGTGACTGGTGGGAGTATGTTAAAGTCCAGTTTCATTGTTTCTTTCAGGCCAAGCAACAACATCAGGCGTGTGAGAAGAAGAGGGCCTTCAGAGCGCTGCAGCGAGAGCTGCGGTCCCTGCAAGACCTTCACCGGTGCGGCTGGAACGTTAGGCGGGAGCTTGAAGAGGCCAAAAAGAACCTGAAAAGGCACTTTGAGGAGGAATCCAAGCAAATCGTCTTCCGTTCCAAAGTGGAAAACCTGGAGAGGGATGAGAAGTGTAACTCGTTCTTTTTCAGGAAACTCCACGCCGGTCACACGCCCCTGAACGAACTTCGAGACAAAGACGGCAACATGCGTTCGGGGAAGGAGGAAGTAATGGGAGTCGTCACAGACTACTACAGCGACCTCTACTCCCTGAAGAACACCGACCAGACGGCCGCCGATAAATTCCTGTCAGGTATCACTAACCACCTTGACCCTGCAGGTACGGAGGCAATGGACGACCCTCTGACGGTGGGGGAGGTGCTCTCTGCCGCTAGATCCTTTAGGTCCGGCAGGACCCCGGGCAGTGACGGCCTCCCAGCGGAGCTCTATGTAGCGCTGGGGGACCTGATCTGTCCGGACCTGCTGGAACTCTATGAGGAGATGGTGGTGGAGGGTAGGATGCCCCCATCGTTGAGGGAAGGAATGATCACGATCCTGTATAAGCAGAAGGGGGAGAGATGTGACCTGAAAAACTGGCGTCCCTTCTCTCTCCTGAACGTGGACTACAAGATCCTCGCCAAGGTGCTAGCCAACCGGCTGAAGGTCGTCATCGGCAGAATCATACACCCGGACCAGACTTGCGGCATTCCCGGCCGCAGGATCGCAGACAGCTTCGCTCTCATGAGAGACATGGTACACTACATCAAGGACCGCCGCGTACATGCGGCCCTGGTCAGCCTGGACCAGGAGAAGGCCTTTGACAGAGTGTCTCATGCGTTCATGGGCAGGGCTTTGCACAGGCTGGGTCTAGGCAGGAGGTTCTGTTCGTTTGTTGACCTGATGTATTTTGACATTTGCAGCACGGTGTTGGTGAACGGCTGGAAGACTGATCCCTTTTCGGTACGCTCCGGGGTCAGACAAGGCTGCCCTCTTTCACCTCTCCTTTTTGTTTGTGTTATAGAATCCTTCGTGGAGTCTGTCCGGCAGAATGGAGAGATCAGAGGGATCACCGCACCAGGACCTGTACATGGATGATGTGACCGTGCTCGCTGTACATGGATGATGTGACCGTCTTCTGCGCTGATCGGCGTTCGGTGACTGCACTCGTCCAGACCTGCGAGGAGTTCGGACAAGCTTCAGGGGCCAAAGTCAACTGCGGCAATTCAGAAGCCATGCTCTTCGGGGACTGGCAACTGGCCTCTTCTGCCCCCTTCCCATTTACCATCAAATCGGGCTTCATCAAAATTCTGGGAGTCTGGTTCGGGAAGGAAGGCGCAGCCCTCAAGTCTTGGGAAGAACGCTTGGCCAAAGTAAACCAAAGAATCGGACTGTGGAGCATTAGACACCTCACGATTGAAGGTAAAGCACTCGTCCTGCGAAATGAAGTTTTGCCTGTGCTACAATACACTGCACAGGCATGGCCCCCTCTTGCCACCGTTTCCAGGGCCATCACCAGGACAGTACTGAATCAAAAATCAAATGAGATGTCGCACTCGAAAAAATGGACCCCAAATCGGTGCACCTGTGTATTGATACCACTCACTCAATGCAATAGGTAAATATTAAATAGTGTAACAGGGCACTCAAGAAATCGTGACCATGTGGTACAGTTTGATATCTTTATTACTATTGTGAATAATGTTACTCAAACAAATCAATTGTAATAATCGATAGATGAATCGATAAAATATTTGACAATATTGGATAAAAATAGTCGATTTACACAAGGGCTCAGAATAATATAGTGCAAATATCAGCAGTCATAAAATGCAATCTCAAATTTAAATGTTCAGTCCAAATTTGGTATATACATCTGGGTATTGGTGCAGTCCAATCAAATATTGTTATGCCCCACTTCCAATTGCAGCAGCGTCCCGCTGAAAATGATGTAGATAGCGGCGTCCCGCTATATAATTACTTGCAAGTAAAATTTACCTTATATCAACCGAAAGTTCTCCAGACTTTAGACTTTGGATCCTCTCCTCTCCTCAGAAGTGTCTATGACACAATGTATCAAGAGGTTTTCTTAGACGACTCTGTGTTTCTGTTAAATTTAACTGCCAAGTCCACCAGATCTCAATCTGTTGGTGGAAAGTCTGCAATGGCGTTTGTGGCAGAGATGTTCCGTCAAAGGAGGCTTCCAAATGTAGTCTGTAACTCGGTCGATTTGGGGTACTTTGTTCCTTCAGTATACAGATAGGGGGTGTAGCACCAGACGCGTTTCGGGGTCCAAGTTATTGCCCCTTCCTCAGTGGTATGCAGCACCCCTATCAATACTTCTCTTATATACTATGTCTTCTATGGACTCATTGGACACACCCTTAAACATCAGATCCTGTTTTTCAATCAGCCTAGGTAACCAAAATTGCTGTTTGGACTTGCTCTCAAAATAGCAGTTTTTGGAGTGGTGTTTTTTAGTACTTAACAATATGCTATATTCATATAGTTACACCTACTGATATAACTTAAGCTTATCTTTCTCCTAGACCAAAAAACGCATGGTCACCCCATGCGTTTTTGATGCGGTTTCCATGCGTTATTTCGTTTTTTTTTATTATTCTTTCCCATTCAGCAAGCACTTAACATGGTTTATACATAAATATTAATCATAAATGGTACCCCTCTTATATACTATATCTTCTATGAACTCATTGGGCACCAAATCCTGTTTTTCAATCAGCCCAGGTGACCAAAATTGCTGTTTGAACTTGCTCTCAAAATGAGTTTTTGAAGTAGTGTTTTCTAGTACTTAGCAATATGCTATATTCATATAATTACACCTACTGATATAACTTAAGCTTATCTTTCTCCTAGACCAAAAAACGCATGGTCACCCCATGCGTTTTTGATGCGGTTTCCATGCGTTTTTTCGTTTTTTTTATTATTCTTTCCCATTCAGCAAGCACTTAACATGGTTTATACATAAATATTAATCATAAATGGTACCCCTCTTATATACTATATCTTCTATGAACTCATTGGGCACCAAATCCTGTTTTTCAATCAGCCCAGGTGACCAAAATTGCTGTTTGAACTTGCTCTCAAAATGACAGTTTTTGAAGTAGTGTTTTCTAGTACTTAGCAATATGCTATATTCATATAATTACACCTACTGATATAACTTAAGCTTATCTTTCTCCTAGACCAAAAAACGCAAGGTCACCCCATGAGTTTTTGATGCGGTTTCCATGCGTTGTTTCCGTTTTTTTTTTTTATTTGTTTTTTTTATTCTTTCCCATTCAGCAAGCACTTAACATAGTTTATACATAAATATTAATCATAAATAGTAATAATAAGTGAGGGGCGCAAGTTTACATATAAAACATTCTATGGACTCCAGTAATAAATGTTCTTACAAATTTTAAAATGATGAAGGAGGTGAGATGAGATAAAAAGCAAAATAAAATCGATTTTATTTTGCTTTTTATCTCATCTCACCTCCTTCATCATTTTAAAATTTGTAAGAACATTTATTACTGGAGTCCATAGAATGTTTTATATGTAAACTCGTGCCCCTCACTTATTATTACTATTTATGATTAATATTTATGTATAAACTATGTTAAGTGCTTGCTGAATGGGAAAGAATAAAAAACAAAACAAAAAAAAAACAGAAAAAACGCATGGAAACCGCATCAAAAACGCATGGGGTGACCATGCGTTTTTTGGTCTAGGAGAAAGATAAGCTTAAGTTATATCAGTAGGTGTAATTATATGAATATAGAATATTGCTAAGTACTAGAAAACACTACTTCAAAAACTCATTTTGAGAGCAAGTTCAAACAGCAATTTTGGTCACCTGGGCTGATTGAAAAACAGGATTTGGTGCCCAATGAGTTCATAGAGGATATAGTATATAAGAGGGGTACCATTTATGATTAATATTTATGTATAAACCATGTTAAGTGCTTGCTGAATGGGAAAGAATAATAAAAAAAACGAAATAACGCATGGAAACCGCATCAAAAACGCATGGGGTGACCATGCGTTTTTTGGTCTAGGAGAAAGATAAGCTTAAGTTATATCAGTAGGTGTAACTATATGAATATAGCATATTGTTAAGTACTAGAAAACACCACTCCAAAAAATGCCATTTTGAGAGCAAGTCCAAACTGCAATTTTGGTTACCTGGGGTGATTGAAAAACAGGATCTGATGTTTAAGGGTGTGTCCAATGAGTCCATAGAAGACATAGTATATAAGAGGGGTATTGATAGGGGTGCTGCATACCACTGAGGAAGGGGCAATAACTTGGACCCCGAAACGCGTCTGGTGCTACACCCCCTATCTGTATACTGAAGGAACAAAGTACCCCAAATCGACCGAGTTACAGACTAAATTTGGAAGCCTCCTTTGACGGAACATCTCTGCCACAAACGCCATTGCAGACTTTCCACCAACAGATTGAGATCTGGTGGACTTGGCAGTTAAATTGAACAGAAACACAGAGTCGTCTAAGAAAACCTCTTGATACATTGTGTCATAGACACTTCTGAGGAGAGGAGAGGATCCAAAGTCTAAAGTCTGGAGAACTTTCGGTTGATAAAAGGTAAATTTTACTTGCAAGTAATTATATAGCGGGACGCCGCTATCTACTTCATTTTCAGCGGGACGCTGCTGCAATTGGAAGTGGGGCCTAACAATATTTGATTGGACTGCACCAATACCCAGATGTATATACCAAATTTGGACTGAACATTTAAATTTGAGATTGCATTTTATGACTGCTGATATTTGCACTATATTATTCTGAGCCCTTGTGTAAATCGACTATTTTTATCCAATATTGTCAAATATTTTATCGATTCATTTATCCAATATTGTCAAATATTTTATCGATTCATCTATCGATTATTACAATTGATTTGAGTAACATTATTCACAATAGTAATAAAGATATCAAACTGTACCACATGGTCACGATTTCTTGAGTGCCCTGTTACACTATTTAATAATCACCAGGACAGTGTTTCGCTTCATCTGGGGATCTAAGATGGACAGAGTAAAGCGAGCCATCATGTACAAAGAGCCCCGCAAGGGCGGAAAGGGCATACCGGACCTGCCCACTTTATTGCGGATCGCCTTTGTTTGTGACAGCGTTCGCCTGACTCTGAGAACTGCCAACGGCTCTGCGGGCAAGGCTATGTCTCGCTTTTTCCTCCTGCCCCTCTGGAGGGGTCTGCGCTGGGACAAGTGGGACAGCTCCATCCCTTACAACTGGCACGCTCCCTGGTTCTACGGGGACGTCGTCAGGTTTGTGAGGGAACACCAGCTGGAGGGCCTCAAACCCGACTTGTGGAAGCCAAAAACTATCCACAAACTCATCAGAGCAAAGGACGTGGTCGAGTCAATTCCAGGGATCCAGGACGACACAGTAGAGACAGTTTGGACTAATGTGTCGTCAAACAGGTTGACTAACGGGCATAAGGATTTGTCATGGATGGCCATTCAGGGCGGACTGCCAATCCGGTCATTCATGCATGCCCGTAACCTGTGCAAAACCCGGTACTGCCCCAGGTGCCCTTTCGTGGAGGAAACATCATACCACCTGTTTTGGGAGTGCCGCTTTGCACAGCGCCTGTTAGATGCCCTGGAACATGAACTCAAAGACTCGGTGCCCAGGAACAGCCTGCAATGCACTTCGGTGCTGTACGGACTATTTCCTGGGATTCATACTGTTGGAGCCATCCAGGAGGCCTGGCGCCTTATGAACTGTTTTAAGGACGCTATTTGGTTTGCTAGGAACCGGCTCATTCTCAGGAGGGAGAACAAGTCCGTCCTGGACTGCCGCAGACCTCTCCTTCCCACTCTCCCCCCGTTTGTATTTGTCTTCTCAATAAAGCTAAGGACATGTGATCCCCCCTCCCTACCCCCTCCTTCCCACCTCCCCTTCCCTCATCACTGTCTAAATGCTTTGTTGGAAGGTTTTGTGATTGAATAGGTATGCTAGTGTAGCATTCATTGCGATGTATAGGGTAGGTTAGCCTGTGCTTTACATAACAATGCCATGCTTGCAAAGACGATTGTAAGTAATTTATTATTTACTGATTCATGGCCTGTGCTGCGTCACAGTACTAATGTATGTATGTATGATGACTGATTGTAATAAAGACGTTTCAATCAAAAAATCTGTTCTTATCAGTTTAATATCTGATACGTCCCCTATCCGGGGACCATATATTAAATGGATTTTTCGAACAGGGAGATGGAAAAAGAGCTTGCTCTGTCCACTCCACGCATTGACCTGGTATTGCAGTACCTCCACGACCGGTGCACCCCTTCTAATCCAGTAAGAAAAACAGAATGAAATTGAAATTGATTGCAAGCATCCTTCCAGCAAGCAAGTGGAAAGTTGTGTGTGTCCTGCCTCCTTCAGGAGTCTGCACTTCAGCTTCTCCTCTGTCTGCCCAGTCAGTGCAGTGCTGCTTTTTGCATATAATACCTGCATCTAGTCTGTCAATCTCCTAATAGCATCAGCTGTTGGTTAGTTCCAGCACCAAGCAAGCAACCCAGCCAGCCAGTCTCCTCACACCCTAGATCCAATTATTAGTTAATTGGCTTATCACCTGTTTTCTGTTTGGCGTGCTTTGGCACCAGGAATTGCGTGCGAAGAAAAGGCGTGTCCAAAAGTTGCGGGTGGGCGGAGCTATGCAGATAGCGAACAGGAAGAGGAGCATGCTGGTGATTTCTGAGCGTAGGACGCACGCACGTTTTGCCGGTTTGTGAGAGAAAGAAGCCTCCCGGACTGTGTTTGGGTCTGGGGTCTGTAGTCTATTGCCTTCAGAAGTGCTCTGCATTGGGGACCATCGGCCTGTACTGCGAACCCTTTCGGCTAAGATCAAGTGTATTTATACAGGAGATCTTAGCTGAGAGGTGTCTGGGGTACCCGGCGCTCGGCCTTAGTGGAAGGTGCAGGTTTATAGCCTGCACTGGAAGCTCTTCTGCTATAGGGTAGCCGGCTTACTCCCCAGACAACGGGTTGCGATCCCCGTTACCCCTAGAGGTCCCAGGACAGCTAGGGGAGCACATTGTTTCATTACTTTCTAGTGAGAAACAAAAGCGCCAAAAGTCCATCTATGGCAGACAACCCAGGAGTCGGAGGAGGAGGAGGAGTCGGAGGAGGAGGAGGAGTCGGAGGAGGAGGAGGGGTCGGAGGAGGAGGAGGAGGAGGAGGAGGAGGGGTCGGAGGAGTCGGAGGAGGAGGAGGGGTCGGAGGAGTCGGAGGAGGAGGAGGAGTCGGAGGAGGAGGAGGAGTCGGAGGAGGAGGAGGAACATTTACCACGGTGGAGAAGAAGAAGAAAAGCGGAAAGAAGGAAGAACCCCAGAGGAAGAATTCTAAAGATGACGGAGCTAGAAGAAGAGAAGGAGCAAGAAGAGAAGAATCCCGAGGAGGAACCGAAAGCCTGAGAGAGAATGCATCCAGGCAAAAAGGAAGAAGAAGAACAACAGATCCCGGAGTATGCCAAAATCAAAGATACGATACGCCTATACGTGACAGAAAAGAAGGAAAGGGAGTACAATTTGGAATATTTAGTAAAGGAAGTCTTGTATGGTGTCTTTGGTATACAAAAGCATGAGATCTTGGCCATACAAGACTATCCTAGGCGTCGGGTGTATGATGTGACATTCACCCAAAATGGTATTTTTAAAAGTGTTTTAGCCAAAATTCCAGCAAGTTTAAATGACAAAAGGTTAGATGGTCTTAAAATATATGAGCATGAATGCGATGAGTCACTAACTATTACTATAAAAATGTACTCCCCTTTCGCTGATGTTAATGTTATTTCTGCCTTTTTAGCTTCATATTTTAAAAAGATGATTGCTTTTAGAAAAATCTTCAATACTGCCGGGATCTGGACATCAAAATGGCTATTCAAAGTCATCGGTTGCCGTGATCCCAAACATCCAGGAGGCATCATCTTACCCCCTGCCCGTTTTAAATTGGGAGACATGGTAGGAGACATGTTTTTTTTCTAGAATACCACCATTCTGTAGAAATTGTAAATTATACGGTCATTATACTGAAACTTGTGAGAGCACCTGTAAAAATTGTGGCAGCACGGAACACGAGACGAGAGAATGTGCCACAGGTAAAAGATGTTACGCATGTACAAAATTCGGCCATCTCTCCCGTGACTGTCCTTTTAAATCTGATTTTAGGGCACAGCCAAGACAGCAGAAGCAGCCAGGGGAACAGGCGGATCCACAAAGCGAGAAGGAAAAGAGTGAACAAGCTGAACCACAACCCAAAGGAGAGGAGCCAGAGCGTATGGATACCTCGAGCAGGCCCCCCCAACCAGGTGAACCAAAGGAGAAGCGAAATAAGCGAAAGTCCAGTGATCAGCGGACAGACAAAACCCTTCCACCAGGAGGGGAAAATAAGAGCGGACTGGATGATGCTGATCCGCCTGGCTCGCACTCGGTCCCTGGGCCCAGCACTACGGAGGATCCGGGTGGGGCTGCGGCGTCCAAAAGAAGTAGAAGTTGGGCAGGGGTGGTAAAGGGTGACCCAAAGGAGACGCCAACTGGGGGACCAGTGGCAGATCCCGAGGGCACTCTACAAGGTCTCTTTCCTCACCCAAGTGGTGGGGTGGAGGCCACTAATACCATCCCTGAGACTGATATGAATGTGACCTCGGCCCCGGAAAGGGAGAGGAATGACGCTGCGGCCCTGATACCTGACGCTACCCACGTAGGTTCGGTTTGGGAATACGCTCCGGAGAAAGTGCTGGGAAGTGAGGGGGGCCAGCTGAGCGATGGTAGCTCCTCTCCGACCGGCACAATGGACTCCGTAACATCTGGGGTGTTAGGTGGTGAAGAGAGCGGTGACGAGTACCCTGGTATTGCTGATGCTGTCTGAAGCTGTGCCCAGGTAAGAAAATGAAAACTCCCCTTTTAATCTTTTATTATGGCTATTTTAGAAGGTATTTCTCTTAACACCAGGAGCGTGCACTCGAAATCTAGAAGAGTTGCCCTTTTTAATTATTTATCAATTTTATCAGCTTCTGTGTTTTTTTTACAAGAATGCTGCATCCCCCACAGACAAAACTATAATAAATATAAAACAGACTGGAAGGACGGACCTTCAGTGTGGTCAGGGTCCAGAGGGGGTGTAGCTATTTTATTCAAGGGAAATATTTTAATAGACCATATTAACGAGATTTTACTGGGGAGAATTTTATCAGTTAAAGCTTTTATTGATGGTATTAGATGGCAGTTTTTAAATTTTTATGGTTTTACAGATAAAAAGGAAAGAATCGAAATGTTAGAGATTTTACCCCTTTTTATAAATGATTCTGAACCATTGATTTTAGCAGGAGATTTTAACTGTATTTTAAGAGGTGAATGCCGGTTCTCCAACGCAGTAAGCCGGAACTATGACAGATCCTCCTCTCTGCTTAAAAATATAGTCATAGATTTCAGGCTCACTGACGTTTTTAAAAAGTGTAATAGTAATTTATCTGAAGAGGCCGGCGTCACTTGGAGTAACGCAAATTGCAAATCGAGAATTGATTTTATCTTCTACTCTTATCAAGTACTGCCTTTTTATTGTGAGCTTTTAACTAATATTTTTTCTGATCACAAATTTTTATCTTTTAAGGTACAGTTTGGTGGTAAGTGTAAAAAGAAAAAAACATGGAAACTAAATGTCTCTCTTTTAAAAGATCTAAAAGGTTTTATCTGATTTTATTACATTTTATAAGCGCTGCAGACAGGAAAAAAAAAACAGAATGCCAATCACCGAATGGTGGGAGGCAATGAAGGGGAAAATAAGATCCTTTTTTATTGACGTAGGTAAAATGAAAGCTCGGGAGAAAAGAGAGTTTTATGATTTCTTAAATTCCCGTCTGCAGACGCAATATAAGCTCCGAGATCTGGGTATTGATATGAAAAAAGAAATTTTAGAGTGCAAAAAAGAAATTTCACGGTGCCTGGAGCAGAAAGGTAAGGAAATCATGTTTCGTTCCAAAGTTAAACACCTTGAGGAGAATGAAACCTGCTCCAGGTACTTTTTTAAGAAAATTCAAGTCAAACGTACCCAGATTGAGGAGCTTGGGGGAGAAAAAAATATACAAGGTATTTTAAAGAAGGCACATGATTTTTATTCAGATCTATTTAATGAAAAGAAGATAGACAAATCTTTTATGAAAGACTCACTGAATGGGATTGAGAATATTTTAGACCTTGACTCTCAAAGATTTTTATTACAGGACATTACGGAACAAGAAATTTTAGAAACAATCAAAAGTTTTAAGAAGGAGAAAGTGCCTGGCCCCAATGGTATACCCATTGAGTTTTATATTACTTTTTATGGCATTTTAAAAGAGGACTTGTTTTATCTTTTTAAGGAGGTTTTTAGGTCCAAGGTTCTCCCGGGCTCCTGGAGGAAAGGCGAGGTTTCACTACTGTACAAAAAAGGTGACAAGAGCGACATCAGAAACTGGCGGCCCATTACCCTTTTGTGCTGTGACTACAAAATAATGGCGAAACTATGCGCAAATAAGTTGAAAAAAATAATTAATAAAATTACCCATCAGAACCAGGTCTGCGGGGTGCCCGGGAGAAGTATCTGGAATAATTTAAACCTTTTAAAAGATATTATCAATAATATTAACGAAAGAAACGGGAAAGTTGCCATTTTATCTTTAGATTTTGAGAAAGCTTTTGACCGTGTGTCACATTTTTATCTTTTTCAGGTTTTAAAGAAAATGGGTATACCAGAGCGGTTGTACAATCTTTGAGAGCCTTTTATGACCATTGCACCAGTAAGATTTTAATTAATGGTTTTAAGACTCAGGATGTCTTTTTAAAGTCGGGAGTGAAACAGGGGTGTCCCCTGTCCCCACTACTTTTTATTTGCGCCCTAGAGCCTCTTTTAATACAGATAAGGAAAAATAAGTTGATATGCGGAGTCCCCCTGCCGGGCAGGGGTGGACTAGAGGTAAAAAGTAGTGGGGTACATGGACGATGTTGCGGTAATTTGTAGGGACACCCCTGCAATTCAGAAAGCCTCCAAACAAGTAGAGCATTTTTGCTGTGGCTCCGGTTTTAAAATCAATTTTAATAAAAGTAACGTTTTAAATATCGGAGATATGGTTTTAAATGATATTGACATTCCTGAGTCTGAGTCAGTTAAGATTTTAGGAATCACCTTCAGTGAGTCGAATGATGGCCTCAGGAATAAGGATGCGGCAACCGAAAAAATAAATAAAAAATTATGTATGTGGAGTTTAAGGAAGCTGACGATGGAGGGAAAGGTTTTAATTATTAAAATGATAATTTTACCGATTTTACTGTATTTAAGTATGGTGTTCCCTCCATCTGACCGTGTTTTTAAGAAAATTAATAAAGCATGTTTTAATTTTTTCTGGGGTTCGAAGATGGACAAACTACAAAGAACCACGGTAATGCTTCCAAAATATAAAGGGGGAAAGGATTACCCAGATATTAAAACTATTCTTTTAATTAAATATTTTAGCTTCTGTTTTAATACCCTTTTTAATGATAACTATTGGTCTTATTTTATGCGTTACAATACTGGATATTTTATGAGGAAGAATGGTTGGTTTGAGACGGTTTTAAACTCTCCATATTCATTTAATCTATCCGGTTCTTATAAGATTTTAGAAAAAGTAACGAATTCTTTTAATTTAAGCCAAAAAAGGGTAGATATTTTAAAAAACAGTAAAGTAATTTTAAAGGAAATTGAGAATGAAAAGTTGATATCCCCTATTAAGAATTTGTGAAACCAGAGTTAAGCAAATATGGAAAGACACAAATATTAATTATCTTTTTAATTCACAGAAGGACCTGGCCTGGAGCTGCGTACACGAGTGTCTTCCATGCCGGGCATTCCAGCACCGAAGAGGACTAGCGAGCACCGCGGAGTGTCCCAGGGGAGCATGCATCCAACTGCTCGGCCTTAAGAGCGGACCCTGGTTGATAGCCAGGGTCTTAACTTTTGCTGCTATAGGGCAGGAGGCTTAGTCCCCAGGCAACGAGAAGCGATCACCTCTGTCACTGCACATAGCTGCAGGGGGCAGTCTACAGGATTTGTAGAAAAGACTTGGATTGAAGTTCCTGTGAGAAGATTGGAACATGGATTTTGCTGGAAAAAGGAATTGTCTGCTGTTTATCTGCAAAAGAGACCCTGCAAAGTACTGGAATGAAGAGTACATATTGGATCTACTGGAACAATATGGAGGCATCACAAAAGAAGAAGTATTCTGTATGCAACAAGTCAGTAAGAAAATAACTTTTGATGTGACTTTGTTATCTGAGCAGAAATGTTTAGATTTCTTTATGGTATGGAATGAAGAGGTTATTTTGTCAAAAGAAATAGAAGTATTGGTTTCTGGTATTAGTAAGGCAAGGAAACTTGTAATTGCCATGGATGATCCTTTTATGGAAACCAAGGAAATTAAGAAGTTCCTGGAAAGTCATGGACTGATTGTGAGATTTGAAAATAACTTTTTGAATGCTGTGGGTATATGGAATGGCAAGAGGAGGTTTTTTGTTTGGCAGAAGGATGGAGGAGAAGTTTTCTCTTCTGGAAAAGTAAATGTAAATGAGAAAAAAGGTTATTGTTATTGGGAGTCTGAAAGAAAGGTAGAGCAAGTGAAAATAAAAGAAGAATGTTTGGAAGAAATTGAGAAAAGGAAAGATCAAGTGAGAGTTGATGTTGGTGAAGTGGAAAAGTCTAAGCAAGTTAAGTATGAAGGTGACCTGCACAAGAAAGAAGATAAGGTTGTTTTGGAAATGTCAAAAGAGGAAGAAATTAATGATTTGGTGATGGGAAAAAAGATTCCTTCGTTCGAGGATACATTGAGATCCTTGTTGGAAGAAAAGGAGAAGAAAGGTGTTATGAAAGAGGTGGACTATCTAGTATGGGAGAAGGTTCAGAAGAAGGATAGAAGAAAAGAGAAACTTCAGCTAAAAAATAACGGGGCTGGATAAGCTTACGTTATGGGGTTGAAGAGTGGGTTTAAGTAAAAGAAAGTTTTGTGTATTTAAGTAAGAAAAATTATGTTAGAAGAAGATTAGTTATTTTTGTTATGTTTGTTTTTTATGTTTGTTTTGTTATGAATAAGAAAATATGAATAAAAAGAAAAAAATAATGTTGATTCGAATGATGAGGCGTAAGACATATAGGTATATAGTACAAATATGACGCGTCCTCTGACGCATCAACTAAAAAATCTGTTCTTATCAGTTTAATATCTGATACGTCCCCTATCTGGGGACCATATATTAAATGGATTTTTCGAACAGGGAGATGGAAAAAGAGCTTGCTCTGTCCACTCCACGCATTGACCTGGTATTGCAGTACCTCCAGGACCGGTGCACCCCTTCTAATCCAGTATGAAAAACAGAATAAAATTGATTGCAAGCATCCTTCCAGCAAGCAAGTGGAAAGTTGTGTGTGTCCTGCCTCCTTCAGCTTCTCCTCTGTCTGCCCAGTCAGTGCAGTGCTGCTTTTTGCATAAATACCTGCATCTAGTCTGTCAATCTCCTAATTGCATCAGCTGTTGGTTAGTTCCAGCACCAAGCAACCCAGCCAGCCAGTCTCCTCACACCCTGGATCCAATTAAGACTGATGATTGTTTAATTGGCTTATCACCTGAATGAAGTGTTTGGACCTCCACGTTTGATTTGGGCCTGTTGTGCACACCTGGGAGGGCTGCTGAGTTGTCCCTGGCAGGCAATTGACCCTTTTTCTTTAAAGTTGGCTGGATGTAACCATTTAGCTTTTCCAGTGCTTCAATAAATGAGTAAAGTTTGCCTGTGTCTCCCTCTTGTGGATCTTTTGAACTGGATTACTTGGAGGCTAAAAAGTAGCCCAGCACTTCCTATGCAGCTGGACCTACCTTGCCTGGGCAATGGACGGAACACTGCACGTGTCACAAGAGCCTTGTCAGGTCAAGAGGTGAAAGAGGTCAAGTAAGGTCAGGTATTGGATGACATCACAAGGGCCCTGATGGAACACTCAACAATGGGGCCGTGACATCACAATCAACAATGCTGTATACCTTTTTTTTTTTTTTTTCACAACTTCTCCTCCATTCACTCCTGTTTTCATTTTTACTACTGCTTGGCGTGCTTTGGCACCAGGAATTTCGTGCAAAGAAAAGGCGTGTCCAACAGTGGTGGGAGGAACTATGCAGATGGCGAACACGAAGAGGAGCATTCTGGTGATTTCTGAGCGTAGGATGCACGTTTTTTCCTGTTTTGTGAGAGAGCAAGAAGCCTCCCGGACTGTGGCTATGGCTGGGGCCTGTAGGCAGTTGCCTTGAGAAGTGCTCAGCATTGGCGATAAGCGGCCCCGTTGTCGAGGCCGATCGGGTTATCGCTTCTCGGCCTTTTGGCTAAGATCTAGTGTCTTAGTCAGAGGTGGTGGTGAGGGGCACCGGTTTATAGCCGGTGTCTTACCTCCCTGCTGCTATAGGGGAGCGGCCTAGTCCCAAATCCCCTGAGAGCGATCGCTTTGTGCATTCTTCGTGGAATGGATTGCCAAGGAGTCAGAAATACTCTCCGTTTCCTGGTACAGCCAGCATTCGTGGGCCTGATTGGACGTCAGACGATGGTCGAGGATGTGATTGTCAATGCCCTGAACCTGGATTTTTCCTACATCTTATGCCTCCAAGGCTTTCCAAAGGTGGGTCGTTTTGATCTTACTCTGGCTGAAGAAGGAATTTGCTATGATGTGTATGAAAAAATCAAAGCCTTAAAGATGGAAAGCCCGGTTACCATCCTGCATAAATTTGAAGTGTTTCCAGCGTATTTGATGGAGGAAAGGGCACTAACTGTCCACTTGTTTAACCCTTTTACCCCATTGGACTTAGTCCGTGCCTTCCTCCTGCAATTTGCAACCTCGGTCCGAGGCCCCCAGAAGCTGTTTGATAAATGGGGATTAGCGACGGGGAAACACCGTTTTTGGGTGAGACTCTCCCCTGAGGCGGGTGGAATTGGTGGGGTCAAGCATCCTCCTGCCAACTTTTCAATATGTGGACACAGAGGCTTTCTCTACTATGAAGGCCAGCCCAAATATTGCCGACAGTGCTTTAAGTTCGGACATGTGGCAGACGAATGCACCTTTGTTAAGTGTTGCCGAAACTGCGGAGAAGCAGGGCATGAGGCGGGTGGTTGCGTCAAAGCCCGCAGATGTGATGTGTGTGGGAAGCTTGGACATTCTTTAAGGACTGCCCAAAAGTCCTGATTCAGGGGCGTTCCTACTCTGAGGCTCTCTGGAGAACCACAAGGCTGGTGGAGAAGAGGTGGAGGCCAAGCCGGCCGGACGGTAATTATACTGAAACTCAGGAGGAGTCTGGGTCTCAAGCTGATGGGAATCAACCATCAGGATCCCAAGCGGTAGCTGATGATGATGTACAGGAGAGCTTGGAGGGTGTATTGGAGCTATTGGAGGCTAGTCAGCAAGGGCAAGTGGCCCAAGCCCCTCTAGTCTCCGATACTGTGCAGGAGAACTTGGAGGGTGAGGTGGAGCTGATGGAGGCTAGTGGGGGAATTCAGCAAGGGCAAGTGGCCCAAGCCCCTCTGGTCTTCTCAGAAATGCCTAGCATACCGGAGGGGTCCGGAGACCCTACCTTTCATTTTGGGCAGGAAGATGGTGGCGAGGATAGGTGGGAAGGTGTAGCTGGGAGATCTAAAAAGAAGAGGGCAAAGAGGGACACACCTTCAGAAGAATCGGGGGATGAACCCATCCCTTGAGGGCAACATCTGGCAGTGTCCCCTGGAATTTCAACAGAGAACTCTTTTGCGGTATTGGGTGAGATGTTGAGTCCTGTGAGTGGAGCCTCCTCTCCCTACTTGGATCCAGAAGCGGTTGAGCAACTATGGGACGCTATGCTGATGCCACCTAACACGTGATTGTTTTGCTTTTCTGTCCTAATATTTAACCTCTAAGTTTTCCATTTCGTCCCTCAATGTGAGGGTTTTCAGGGATAAGTCTAGAAGGGCTGCTATTTTAGAATATCTTGCTACTAAATCATGTGATTGTTTTTGTTTGCAGGAATGCGGTTTGAAAGAGGTCCCAAAAAAATCTGAGTGGGCACATGGGGAATCTATCTGGTCAACCTCCTCATGCAATAAGAATGACGGGGTGGGGATTTTGTTTAAAAGTAAAAATTTTGTTATTGACCATTATATTATTATTGAGCCGGGTAGGTGCATTATGGTTTACGTTAAATTTAAGGGTGTAATGTTTAGAATTATTAATGTTTATGCGCCCGCAGATAGGAATCAAAGAAAAGTTTTGTTTGATAAATTACAATTTTATTTACCAGGTAGAGTGCCAAGTATGGTGGTTGGTGACATCAACTGCCACCTTGAAGGTGCTAAGACGGATAGCACAAGTAAGGTATTCCTACAAAGTATGTCAAATAATACTTTAAAAGATGTAGTGAAGGTTTGTAAAATTGAGCCGATTCCGGCAACGTACCATGCTGATAGGGGTGGTATTCATTCCAGATTAGATTACCTTTTTGTTTCTAGCAATTTTGTAGTTAAAAATTATTCCCAAGAAAAAAATGGGATTTTCAGATCATGAATGTGTTAAATGTGAATTAGAGTTAGAGGGAGTGAGAAAGTCGGGTAGAGGGTTATGGAAAATGAATGTTAGTATGTTGGATGATGTAGAGGTGAAAAAGGAATTTAAAAGAATGTATGATATACAATGTTTGAGAAAGAATGAGTATGGGTGTATTTTGGATTTGTGGGATGGGATGAAGGAAAAGGTGAGAGTGTTCTTTAGGAGAATGGGGTATAAATGGGCAGCGAGAAAGAGGAAGAAGTATGATAGGTCTAATATGAGACTAGAATTTTTGTATAACCTAAGGGATTTAGGGTATGAGGTGGATGAAGATTTGCGTGCTGAAAGGAAAGTAATGAGCGATCTATTGCGAGAAAGGGGTAAACAAATAATTTATCAGGCTAAGTTGGATGTCATTGAGAAAGATGAATGTTGCTCCAGGTTTTTCTTTAAAAAAATAGTTAATGCTAGGAAAGATATAGTGAGTGTGAAAGATGTGAATGGGGTGGAAGTGTGTGGGGAAGGAGTGAAAGAGGTCATAGAAGAGTTCTATGAAGAGTTGTATAGGGAAAAGGGGAGAGATGAAAGCTTAGAGGAGGATGTGTTAGGGGCATTAAAAAGTAGCATAGGGCAAGAGGAGGGGGTGGGATTAGATAGTGATTTATCTGAAGAAGAAGTTAGGTGGGTTATTGGTAACATGGCAAAAAGTAAAACCCCAGGTAGGGATGGTATCCCTATAGAATTCTATCTTAAGTATTGGGATGTAATAGGGAAAGATCTGTTTGAAGTGTATAAGTATATGTGGATGAATGGTAAAATTAGTGATTCAATAAAAGAGGGTGTGGTAGTGTTATTTTTTAAGATAGGTGTGAAGTGTGATTTGCGCAATTGGAGGCCAAGCACGTTGCTGAATGCGGACTACAAGGGGTATGCAAGGTTGCTAGCGAAAAGAATGAGTGGAGTGATTGGGAAAGTAGTGCGAGAGGAACAAGTGTGTGGAGTGCCTGGGAGATGTATAGCTGGTAATTTGAGTTTGTTGAGAGATATCATTTGGGATGGCTTACAGAGAGATAGGAGTGTGAATGTTTTTTCTATTGATTTTGAGAAAGCCTTTGATAGGCTTTCACATCATTTTTTGTTTAAGGTATTAGAGAGAATGGGTTTTCCGAATGTATTGGTTAGAGCGGTGAAAAGTTTATATCATGGTATTGGGAGTCGTGTGCTGGTGAATGGGTATGAAAGCAATAGGATCAGAGTTAAGTCAGAGTTAAGTCAAGAGTAAGACATGGGTGCGCGCTTTCGCCGGTAGCCTTTATCTGTGCTATTGAACCATTATTGTCTATGATTAGGGGCCAACCGAATGATGCTGATCCGCCTAGCCCGCACTCGGTCCCTGGGCAGCCGGTCGGTACCAGGGAAGATCCGGGTGGAGCTGCGGCTTCTAAACGGAGAAAGGACTATGCAGGGGTGCTAAAAGAAGGCCTGAGGAGGAAGCTTGCTGGGGGACCGGCGGCTGATCCCTCAGGCCCACAGCAGAGCCTCCCTCCTCATTACAGTGGGGAGGGGGACCAGCCTGGAAACACCTCAGAACAAAGTATGGTACCGGAACTGGTTCTAGACGAGACCCCTGCCCCGGAACGGGAGGGGAATGAGGGTGAGGCTCAGACACCCAAAACATACCCCATGAGCGAGATTTGGGGTGACAGGCCGGCTGCCAGAAATACAAATGAGGGGGGTCAGTTGAGTGACGGCAGCTCCTCTCCTACTGTCTCGATGAACACAGTAACCTCAGGGGCAGATGGCGGTGAAGGCGATAAGAGTGAAAGCAAAAGCGATGTCTCTGGCTTTGCTGATGGTGTCTGAAGCTGTGCCTGGGTAAGAAGACAGTAACTTTCTTTTTATCTTTTTTACCATGGCTTTTTTTAACTGGCATTTCTTTTAATAGGCGGAGTGTTCACTCAAGAACCAGAAGAATAGCACTTTTTAATTATTTATCGGTTTTAGCTGCTACAGTCATATTTTTACAGGAATGTTGCATACCACATAGACAAAATTATAAAAAATATAAAAATGACTGGAAGCAAGGACCCTCAGTGTGGTCAGGGTCAAATCAATCTAAATCCGCAGGTGTTGCTATTTTATTTAAAGGAAATGTTTTAATTGATCATGTAAATGAAATTTTACCGGGAAGAATTTTATTGGTTAAGGCTTTTATTGATGGTATTAAATGGCAGTTTTTAAATTTTTATGGTTTTACTGATAAAAAGGAGAGGGCAGAGATGTTGGAGATTTTACCCCTTTTTATCAATGATTCCGATCCCTTGATTTTAGCAGGTGATTTTAATTGCATTTTAAGAGGGGAACGCCGGTTCTCAAACGCGGTGAGTAGAAATATCGATAAATCCTCCTCTCTGCTAAAGAATAGATTTCAAACTCACCGACGTATACAAGAAATGCAATAGTCAACTACCAGAGGAGGCCGGCATTACCTGGAGCAATGCAAATTGTAAATCCAGAATTGATTTTATTTTCTGCTCTTATCAAGTACTGCCTTTTAATTGCGAGCTTTTAACCAATGTTTTTTCTGACCATAAGTTACTGTCTTTTAAAGTCCAGTATGGTGGCAAGAGTAAAAAGAAAAAAACTTGGGAATTAAATATCTCCCTATTAAAAGATCCAAAGGTTTTAAATGATTTTATTACCTTATACAAGCGCTGCAGAAGGGTAAAAAATCCCCAGACACCTACAACAGAATGGTGGGAGAAAATGAAAATGAAAATAAAAATCAAATCCTTTTTTATTAATGTGGGGAACAAGAAAGCCCAGGAAAAAAGAGAATTTTATGAGAAACTTAATACCCGTCTGCAGACACAATACAAGCTCCGAGATCTGGGTATAGAGATGCATAAAGAAATCGCTGAAAGTAGGAAAGAAATAGCGCAATGTCTGGAGCAGAGGGGCAAAGAAATTATTTTCCGTTCAAGAATGAAGCTCCTCGTGAAGAATGAGACCTGCTCCAGATATTTTTTTTTAAAAATTCAAGATAAACGTACCCAGATCGAGGAGCTTGAAGGAGAAAATAATATAGAAGGGATTTTAAATAAAATCCATGGTTTTTATTCAGAATTGTTTAACGAGAAAAAGGTTGATAAATATTTTTTAGAGGACTCACTGAAGGTGACAAAGTGTTTTAGACCATGAATCTCAAGGTTTTTATTACAGGATATAACGGAGCATGAAATTTCAGAGACAATAAAAAGTTCCTGGGCCTGACGGTATACCCATTGAGTTTTATGTTACATTTTATGGTATTTTAAGAGAAGATTTATTTTATCTTTTTAGAGAAGTTTTTAGATCCAAGACTCTCCCGGGTTCCTGGAGGAAAGGAGAAGTGTCCCTGCTTTTTAAAAAAGGGGATAAGATGGATATAAGAAATTGGAGGGCAATTACCCTCCTAAATTGTGATTACAAAATAATGGCAAAAATTTGTGCAAATAGGATGAAGAAAGTAATACACAAGATAATTCATCAAAACCAGGTTTGTGGAATACCCGGGAGAAGTATTTGGGATAATTTAAATCTTTTAAAAGACGTTATCAATAATACCAAAGATAGGAAAGGGAATTTAGCTATTTTATCTTTAGATTTTGAAAAGGCCTTTGATCGAGTATCACATTTTTTATCTCTTTCAGATTTTAAAGAAAATGGGTATACCGGAAGGTTTTTTTACAATTCTTGAGAGCATTTTATGATCACTGCACAAGCAAGATTTTAATTAATGGTTTTAAAACTCAGTATGTCCTTTTAAAATCAGGAGTGAAGCAGGGGTGTCCCTTGCCCCCACTACTTTTTATTTGCGCCCATGAGCCTCTGTCATGTGCAATAAGACGAGATAAACAAATACGTGGAGTCCCCATGCCAGGCGGGGGGGACTAGAGGCTAAAGTAATGGGGTACATGGATGAGGTTGCGGTAGGGACACCCCGTCGATTCAAAAGACCTCCAAAAAAATAGAACATTTTGGTTACGCTTCTGGTTTTAAGATAAATTTTAATAAAAGCAATATTTTAAATATTAGAGAGATGATTTTAAGGGACATTTCTATTCCTGAGTCTGAGTCTGTGCAGATTTTAGGAGTCACTTTCAGTGAGTCCAACGATGGGCTAAAGAGTTGGGATACGGTGACAGAAAAAATTAACAAAAAAATAAGTATGTGGAGTCTCCGAAAATTAACAATGGAAGGCAAGGTTTTAGTTTCAAAGATGATTATTTTACCAATTTTACTTTATTTAAGCATGGTTTTTCCTCCCTCTGAACGTCTTTTAAAGAAAATTAATAAAGTTTGTTTTAATTTTTTATGGGGATCCAGAATGGAAAAACTAAGAAGAGAACTGGTAATACTTCCGAAGTGCAAAGGTGGTAAAGACTTCCCTGACATTAAAACGTTCCTTTTAATAAAGTATTTTAGTCAATGTTTTAATAGCCTTTTTAAAGAAAACTACTGGTCCTATTTTATTCGCTATAACACAGGTTATTTTATGAGGAAAAATCATTGTTTTGAAACAGTTTTAAATTCCCCATATGCTTTTAACCTGCCCAGTTATTATAAGATTTTATAAAAAATAGTGACTTCTTTTAATTTAAGTGGGAAAAGGGTTGAAACATTAAAAAATTGTAAATTCATTTTAAAAGAAATCAAAGACAGGAAAACGACCACTCCTATAAAGAATTTTAATGACACAAGATGTAAACAAATTTGGAAGGATGTGAATACAATCTATCTTTTAAATTCACAGAAAGACCTGGCCTGGAGCTGCGTGCACGAGTGTCTTCCATGTCGGGCATTCCAGCACCGAAGAGGACTGACGGGCACCGCCGAATGTCCAAGAGGAAGTTGCAGAGAGGAGGAAGACGTGTACCACATATTCTGATATTGTTATTTTGCGAAAAAGATATGGACAAAAATACTTCCTCTGATTAAGAAAATATCCAGACTATCAGTTTTAACTATGGGCGGTGTTTTTTTACGGAGGGCTGGAATGCCCATCAAGGACTAAAAAGGTTATGGCATGGAAGATCACCAATTGTGTAAAAGCAGCTCTATGGATGGCCAGGAATATTTTATGTTTTAATCATGATCTTATTTCTGAGGAGAATGTTTTAAAGATGGTTTTAGATGAAATGTACAAATATTATTTAATCGATAAGAAAAATACTCCTTTTATGTGTCACAAATGGTTTTTAAGAGAGTGGGGATCAGTTATTTAACATTGTTTATTTTATATATATGTTGTAAACTGATTTTATGACATTTATGAGTTTTATTTTTTGTAAACGTTGATTTTTAATAAAATATACCCCTTTGGGGTAGTCAACTGAAAAAATCTGTTCTTATCAGTTTAATATCTGATACGTCCCCTATCTGGGGACCATATATTAAATGGATTTTTCAAACAGGGAGATGGAAAAAGAGCTTGCTCTGTCCACTCCATGCATTGACCTGGTATTGCAGTACCTCCAGGTGCACCCCTTCTAATCCAGTATGAAAAACAGAATGAAATTGATTGAAGCATCCTTCCAGCAAGCAAGTGGAGTCTGCACTTCAGCTTCTCCTCTGTCTGCCCAGTCAGTGCTGTGCAGTGCTGCTTCCTGCATACCTGCATCTAGTCTGTCAATCTCCTAATTGCATCAGCTGTTGGTTTGTTCCAGCACCAAGCAACCCAGCCAGCCAGTCTCCTCACACCCTAAATCCAATTAAGACTGATGGGTTAATTGGCTTCTCACCTGAATGAAGTGTTTGGACCACCACGCACATTACCTTAGGTTTGATTTGGGCCTGTTGTGCACACCTGCGATGCTGAGTTGTCCCTGGGAATTGACCCTTTTGTAGTAAGTTGGCTGGATGTAACCATTTTTCCTTGCTTCATTAAATGAGTAAAGTTTGCCTGTGTCTCCCTCTTGTGGATCTATCATTTGAACTGGATTACTTGGAGGCTAAAAAGTAGTCCAGCACTTCCTATGTATCTGCAGCAGCAGCTGGGCCTACCTTGTCTGGACAATGGACGGAACACTGCACGTGTCACAGGAGGCTTGTCAGGTCAGAGGTCAAGTAAGGTCAGGTCAGTGGATGACATCACAAGGGCCCTGACGGAACACTCAACAATGGTGCCCTGACATCACAATCAACAATGCATACCCCTTTTTTATTTAATTTTTTTCACTACTCCTCACATCATGTTTTCTGCTTGGCGTGCTTTGGCACCTGGAATTGCGTGCGAAGAAAAGGCGTGACCAAAAGTGGCGGGTGGGCGGAGCTATGCAGATGTCGAACACGAAGAGGAGCATGCTGGTGATTTCTAAGCGTAGGACGCACGCACGTTTTCACTGGTTTGTGAGAGAAAGAAGCCTCCCGGACTGTGTCTGGGTCTGGGGCCTGTAGTCTATTGCCTTCAGAAGTGCTCTGCATTGGGTACCATCGGCCTGTAGTACGAACCCTTTCAGGTTATCGCTTCTCGGCCTTTTGGCTAAGATCAAGTGTATGTGATTTTATTTCATCACTTGGTCTAGCCAGAAGGTATTTGGGGGTACCCCTCTCCTTGGCCTGGTGGGATCGCCCGGGTTTATAGCCCGGGCTTCACCCACCTGCTGCTATTGGGGAGAGGGATTAGTCCCCTAAATAACGAGTTGCGATCCCCTGGCCTTCTGGTGGGTCTATCCAGATCCAGAAGGTGCTGCATCGGTTTGCGAGCGTCAGCGAGCGATTCGAGACAATTATGGGCGACGATCCCGGCTACGTGCCAGAATACGCTCGCCTCAAAAACGCTGTGAGAGCGGTTCTCACTGGAGGAGTCCACCTGGACAAAAAGAAGGAATCTCTGAGACATCTGGTGGATATCGTGTTGTGCGACCTGCTTCATGTTAGAAAACACAAAATCCTGGCGATTCAGGATTACCCCAAGCGAGGAATATACGATATTACTTTTACGGGTGATGAAATTTTCCATGATGTCTTAAAAAAGGCTAAGGAAATAAAGGATGATCCCAGGCTTGGCGGTTTCAGAATCTATGAGCATTCCTTCGATAAGTAGAAACTCGTTGTGATTAAGACCTATTCTCCTTACGTAAGTGTTGATCAAGTAGAGCGTTTCCTGTCTGTCTACTTTAAGGATGTAATATGTAAGGGGAGGATTATGAACGAGTGTAACATTTGGACATCAAAATGGAGGTTTTTAGTTACTTGTATCAAAGATTAAAGTTTTTATACTGGTTTTAAGACATTCCTGGCACGTTTTAAAATCGGTCAAGTGAATGGCGACCTCTTTTTTGCAGGGATGCCAAACTTCTGTAGGTCATGTGGGCAATATGGGCATGATCAAGCAAAGTGTGGTGTCAAATGTAAGAATTGCGGAAGCACAGAGCACGAAAATAAAAATTGCCCACAGGAGAAAAAATGTAGTTTTTGTCAGGAACGTGGTCATCTTTTTCTTTCATGTCCTCATAGAAAAACAAGCAAAGATACAAAGCAACCCAAGGCGCCCCCAGAAAAATCGGTGGGACCATCTCACCCTCAGGGAGAGGAACAGATGCGTGACGCCCCAGGTGGACAGGAAACCGGTGCCCAAGAAGGTCATAAGGAAGAGGCTGAGGCAGAAGTCTGGCAGACTCAAGGTAAAAATAAATCTTGGGATAAGATATTTAAGAGAAAGTATGACAGGGAGCAGGAAGGCGGAAAGCCCGGAGTACCCCGGAAGGACGAACAAGAGGGGGGAAAGCGGGCCTGCTCCACAGTCTGGGTCTCCAATAATCGAGTCTGACTCATGCGAAAAGGAGCAGGAACAGGAGGGTCTCCAAAAGTGTGGCAAAAGGAGGTGCTCGATTAGAGGGATGGGTGGGGAGGAGCATATGGATATGTCTGGCCCGGTAGCCAAGGCAGATGTGGCTCCTCCCGAAACCTCCTCTCTGCCTGGCCAGGTGGAGAGGGAGGGCATGGATACCCAAGAGGCCTCCGACTCGCTGGCTTGTGCGCAGCCTCCCCCCCGTTGAAGGGACGAGGGGGAACGAGGGAGCCCGCTGGGGACCTACCTGTTGATGAGGAAGACCTAAATGGTCAGCAAATGGAGACCCAAACAAAACTGTCTGAAGCGGGTCTGCCAGACTATATGAGTACGATCGTCGATGGTCGGTTGCCGGGCGCCGGTACCTGTCTAAGTGAAGGAAGTTCCTCTCCCGTGGATTCTATGTACACGGTGTCATCAGAGGGTGGAGATAAGCGCAAGCGAGATGTCCGGTCTCGCTGGTTGCTAATACTAGTAGTTTGCTTCCATTTCCCAAACAAAATGGAGAATGAACTAAAAGGGATCTCCCTAAATGTGAGGGGCGCCAAGCAGAAGACAAGAAGGGTTGCTCTTTTAAATTTTCTAGCTCTGTTTTCTGCTTCCGTTTTTTTCTTACAGGAGTGCGTGCGGCATCCCACATGCTATTTCTTACCAGAGGTACAAGGAAGATTGGCAGCACGGGCCATCCATCTGGTCTGGATCAAATGAGTCCAGGTCAGATGGGGTCGCTATTCTTTTTAAGGGAAATGTTTTAATTGATGTTATTAATGAAATTTTACCAGGACATATTTTATTAGTTAAAGCTTTTATAGACGGGATTAAATGGCAGTTTTAAAATTTTTATGGATCACCTGACAAAAATGAAAGAATAAAAATTTTGGATATTTTACCCCTTTTTATTAATACATCTGATCCTTGTGTAATTGCAGGTGATTTTAACAGTATTATAAGAGGGGAACGCCGGCTGTCAAATTCCGTGAGTAGGAATTATGACTGAACAGAACCAGATGATTTTAGGCTCCGTGACGTAATAAGGAATGCAACAGAAGCAGCCCGGAGGGGGCCGGAGTGACCTGGAGCAACGTAAACTGTAAATCAATGATTGATTTTATTTTTTGTAATGAGCAATTACTGCCTTTTAAGTGTGAAGTTTTAACTAATGTATTTTCTGATCATAGACTTTTATATTTTAATATAAAACATGATCTTAATCGATTTTATGGAAAAAAAGTCCTGGAAAATGAACATTTCCCTTTTAGACGATCCACAGATTTTAACTGATTTTAGTGAATTTTATAAAGAATGCAGACAGAAAAAAAGATTTTAATACCCCCATTGGGTTATGGTGGGAAGGTATGAAGAAAAAAATTAAAGTTTTTTTTTATTAAAATAAGTAAAAATAAAGCAAAAGAAAAAAGAGTCTTCTTTAAAACTCTAAATATACGTCTGCAAACCTTATACAAATCCAGAGAATGCGATATAGAAGTAGGAAAATAAATAGATGACTTAAAGAAGGAAATCGCCAAGTGTCTGGAACAAAAGGGCAAAGAGTTAATTTTTCGTTCTAGGGTGCATCATGAGGAGGAGAACGAAACCTGTTCCAGATACTTTTAAAAAAAATAAATAAAAAGCATATAATAGAAAACATTGAAGGAGAAGAAAATATGCAAAATATTTTAAATAAAGTTTATGATTTTTATTCCTCCCTATTCAGTGTGGAAACCTGTGGATCCAAATTTTATGAAAGACTCATTGAAGGAGATTACTACTTTTTTAGATCCTGTTTCTCAGCAATTTTTATTACAGAATCTGTCAGAACAGGAGGATTCTGGAGACAGTAAAAAGTTTTTAAAGCAGGTAAAGTACCTGGGCCGGATGGTATACCCATTGAGTTTTATGTGAAATTTTTATGACCTTTTAAAAGATGATTTTTACAGTCTTTTTAATGTTGTTTTTAAATCCAAGGTTTTGCCCAGATCCTGGAAGAAGGGTGAGGTCTCCCTGCCTCGTATAAAAAAGAGACCCTAAGTTCGATCTAAAGAACTGGAGAGCAATACCCTTCTGAACACGGACTACAAAATCCATGCAAAAATATGCGCAAGCAGGTTGAAAGCAGTAGTCAGTAAGTTAATACATTCTAACCCAGGTATGCGGAATCCCAGGGAGGAGCATCTGGGATAATCTGAATTTAATCAAAACTGCATAGAGGAGCCGAAGTCTAGGAGTAATAAACTGGCTATTTTCTCAATTGATTTCAAAAAAAGCCTTTGATAGAGTCTCTCACTTTTATCTTTTTAAGGTTATAGCTAAAATGGGTATACCAGAAGGTTTTTTATTGTCTTTAAAAGCATTTTATAAAGATTGCACAAGTAAAATTTTAGTTATCGGTTTTAAAACACAGGAAAAAAAATTAAAGTCTGGGGTAAAACAGGGGTGTCCCTTGTCCCCACTGCTTTTTATATGTGCATTGGAGCCTCTACTGAGTGCAATCAGAAAGGATAAACAGATCCGAGGAGTACCCTTGCCGGGTGGAGGGGGAATAGAGGCAAAAGCAGTGGGGTACATGGATGACATTGTGGTACTTTGTAGGGACACCCTTTTAATCCAAAAAACATTAAAACAGATCTAGTTTTATTGTTGTGCCTCTAGTTTTAAAAAAAATTTGAGTAAAAGTAGTATTTTAAATATTGGAGGTATGGAGATAAGAGATGTACCAGTTCCTGTGTCCTATTGTGTAAAGATTTTAGGT
>NC_053394.1:412524787-412607110 GCF_905171765.1 Bufo bufo
CACTAAGTAATCCAGTTCAAAAGATCCACAAGAGGGAGACACAGGCAAACTTTACTCATTTATTGAAGCACTGCAAAAGCTAAATGGTTACATCCAGCCAACTTGATACAAAAAAGGGTCAATTGCCTGCCAGAGACGACTCAGCAACCCTCCGAGGTGTGCACAACAGGCCCAAATCAAACGTGGAGGAGGGGAGGTCCAAACAATTCATTCAGGTGATAAGCCAATTAACCAATCATCAGTCCTAATTGGATCCAGGGTGTGAGGAGACTGGCTGAATGGGTTGCTTGGTGCTGGAAACAACCGACAGCTGATGCAATTAGGAGATTGACAGACTAGATGCAGGTATTATATGCAAAAAGCAACACTGCACTGACTGGGCAGACAGAGGAGAAGCTGAAGGAGGCACGACACACACAACTTTCCACTTGCTTGGCTGGAAGGATGATGCTTGCAATCCATTTCAATTTCATTCTGTTTTTTCATACTGGATTAGAAGGGGTGCACCGGTCCTGGAGGTACTGCAATACCAGGTCAATGCGTGGAGTGGACAGAGCAAGCTCTTTTTCCATCTCCCTGTTCGAAAAATCCATTTAATATATGGTCCCCAGATAGGGGACGTATCAGATATTAAACTGATAAGAACAGATACTACACTTGATCTTAGCCAAAAGGCCGAGAAGCGATAACCTGAAAAGGGTTCGCAGTACAGGCCGATGGTCCCCAATGCAGAGCACTAATGAAGGCAATAGACTACTGTCCCCAGCCCAATACACAGTCCGGGAGGCTTCTTTCTCTCACAAACCGGGGAAAACGTTCACGCGCGTCCTACGCACAGAAGTCACACCAGCATGCTTCTTTTCGTGTTTGCTATCTGCATAGCTCCGCCCACACGCGACTTTTGGACACGCCTTTTCTTCGCACGAAATTCCTGGTGCGGTGCCAAAGCACGCCAAGCAGAAAGCATGATAGGAATAGTAGTGAGTGAAAGGAAAAAAAAAAAAAAATAAAAAAAAAAGGATAACCATTGTTGATTGTGATGTCACGGCACCATTGTTGAGTGTTCCATCAGGGCCCTTGTGATGTCATCCAATAGCTGACCTTACTTGACCTCTTTGACCTCTTGACCTGACAAGGCTCTTGTGACACGCGCAGTGTTCCGTCCATTGAACAGACAAGGTAGGTCCAGCTGCATAGGAAGTGCTGGGCTACTTTTTAGCCACTAAGTAATCCAGTTCAAAAGATCCACAAGAGGGAGACACAGGCAAACTTTACTCATTTATTGAAGCACTGCAAAAGCTAAATGGTTACATCCAGCCAACTTGATACAAAAAAGGGTCAATTGCCTGCCAGAGACGACTCAGCAACCCTCCGAGGTGTGCACAACAGGCCCAAATCAAACGTGGAGGAGGGGAGGTCCAAACAATTCATTCAGGTGATAAGCCAATTAACCAATCATCAGTCCTAATTGGATCCAGGGTGTGAGGAGACTGGCTGAATGGGTTGCTTGGTGCTGGAAACAACCGACAGCTGATGCAATTAGGAGATTGACAGACTAGATGCAGGTATTATATGCAAAAAGCAACACTGCACTGACTGGGCAGACAGAGGAGAAGCTGAAGGAGGCACGACACACACAACTTTCCACTTGCTTGGCTGGAAGGATGATGCTTGCAATCCATTTCAATTTCATTCTGTTTTTTCATACTGGATTAGAAGGGGTGCACCGGTCCTGGAGGTACTGCAATACCAGGTCAATGCGTGGAGTGGACAGAGCAAGCTCTTTTTCCATCTCCCTGTTCGAAAAATCCATTTAATATATGGTCCCCAGATAGGGGACGTATCAGATATTAAACTGATAAGAACAGATACTACACTTGATCTTAGCCAAAAGGCCGAGAAGCGATAACCTGAAAAGGGTTCGCAGTACAGGCCGATGGTCCCCAATGCAGAGCACTAATGAAGGCAATAGACTACTGTCCCCAGCCCAATACACAGTCCGGGAGGCTTCTTTCTCTCACAAACCGGGGAAAACGTTCACGCGCGTCCTACGCACAGAAGTCACACCAGCATGCTTCTTTTCGTGTTTGCTATCTGCATAGCTCCGCCCACACGCGACTTTTGGACACGCCTTTTCTTCGCACGAAATTCCTGGTGCGGTGCCAAAGCACGCCAAGCAGAAAGCATGATAGGAATAGTAGTGAGTGAAAGGAAAAAAAAAAAAAAAAAAAAAAAAAAAAGGATAACCATTGTTGATTGTGATGTCACGGCACCATTGTTGAGTGTTCCATCAGGGCCCTTGTGATGTCATCCAATAGCTGACCTTACTTGACCTCTTTGACCTCTTGACCTGACAAGGCTCTTGTGACACGCGCAGTGTTCCGTCCATTGAACAGACAAGGTAGGTCCAGCTGCATAGGAAGTGCTGGGCTACTTTTTAGCCACTAAGTAATCCAGTTCAAAAGATCCACAAGAGGGAGACACAGGCAAACTTTACTCATTTATTGAAGCACTGCAAAAGCTAAATGGTTACATCCAGCCAACTTGATACAAAAAAGGGTCAATTGCCTGCCAGAGACGACTCAGCAACCCTCCGAGGTGTGCACAACAGGCCCAAATCAAACGTGGAGGAGGGGAGGTCCAAACAATTCATTCAGGTGATAAGCCAATTAACCAATCATCAGTCCTAATTGGATCCAGGGTGTGAGGAGACTGGCTGAATGGGTTGCTTGGTGCTGGAAACAACCGACAGCTGATGCAATTAGGAGATTGACAGACTAGATGCAGGTATTATATGCAAAAAGCAACACTGCACTGACTGGGCAGACAGAGGAGAAGCTGAAGGAGGCACGACACACACAACTTTCCACTTGCTTGGCTGGAAGGATGATGCTTGCAATCCATTTCAATTTCATTCTGTTTTTTCATACTGGATTAGAAGGGGTGCACCGGTCCTGGAGGTACTGCAATACCAGGTCAATGCGTGGAGTGGACAGAGCAAGCTCTTTTTCCATCTCCCTGTTCGAAAAATCCATTTAATATATGGTCCCCAGATAGGGGACGTATCAGATATTAAACTGATAAGAACAGATACTACACTTGATCTTAGCCAAAAGGCCGAGAAGCGATAACCTGAAAAGGGTTCGCAGTACAGGCCGATGGTCCCCAATGCAGAGCACTAATGAAGGCAATAGACTACTGTCCCCAGCCCAATACACAGTCCGGGAGGCTTCTTTCTCTCACAAACCGGGGAAAACGTTCACGCGCGTCCTACGCACAGAAGTCACACCAGCATGCTTCTTTTCGTGTTTGCTATCTGCATAGCTCCGCCCACACGCGACTTTTGGACACGCCTTTTCTTCGCACGAAATTCCTGGTGCGGTGCCAAAGCACGCCAAGCAGAAAGCATGATAGGAATAGTAGTGAGTGAAAGGAAAAAAAAAAAAAAAAAAAAAAAAAAAGGATAACCATTGTTGATTGTGATGTCACGGCACCATTGTTGAGTGTTCCATCAGGGCCCTTGTGATGTCATCCAATAGCTGACCTTACTTGACCTCTTTGACCTCTTGACCTGACAAGGCTCTTGTGACACGCGCAGTGTTCCGTCCATTGAACAGACAAGGTAGGTCCAGCTGCATAGGAAGTGCTGGGCTACTTTTTAGCCACTAAGTAATCCAGTTCAAAAGATCCACAAGAGGGAGACACAGGCAAACTTTACTCATTTATTGAAGCACTGCAAAAGCTAAATGGTTACATCCAGCCAACTTGATACAAAAAAGGGTCAATTGCCTGCCAGAGACGACTCAGCAACCCTCCGAGGTGTGCACAACAGGCCCAAATCAAACGTGGAGGAGGGGAGGTCCAAACAATTCATTCAGGTGATAAGCCAATTAACCAATCATCAGTCCTAATTGGATCCAGGGTGTGAGGAGACTGGCTGAATGGGTTGCTTGGTGCTGGAAACAACCGACAGCTGATGCAATTAGGAGATTGACAGACTAGATGCAGGTATTATATGCAAAAAGCAACACTGCACTGACTGGGCAGACAGAGGAGAAGCTGAAGGAGGCACGACACACACAACTTTCCACTTGCTTGGCTGGAAGGATGATGCTTGCAATCCATTTCAATTTCATTCTGTTTTTTCATACTGGATTAGAAGGGGTGCACCGGTCCTGGAGGTACTGCAATACCAGGTCAATGCGTGGAGTGGACAGAGCAAGCTCTTTTTCCATCTCCCTGTTCGAAAAATCCATTTAATATATGGTCCCCAGATAGGGGACGTATCAGATATTAAACTGATAAGAACAGATCCTACACTTGATCTTAGCCAAAAGGCCGAGAAGCGATAACCTGAAAAGGGTTCGCAGTACAGGCCGATGGTCCCCAATGCAGAGCACTAATGAAGGCAATAGACTACTGTCCCCAGCCCAATACACAGTCCGGGAGGCTTCTTTCTCTCACAAACCGGGGAAAACGTTCACGCGCGTCCTACGCACAGAAGTCACACCAGCATGCTTCTTTTCGTGTTTGCTATCTGCATAGCTCCGCCCACACGCGACTTTTGGACACGCCTTTTCTTCGCACGAAATTCCTGGTGCGGTGCCAAAGCACGCCAAGCAGAAAGCATGATAGGAATAGTAGTGAGTGAAAGGAAAAAAAAAAAAAAAAAAAAAAAAAAAGGATAACCATTGTTGATTGTGATGTCACGGCACCATTGTTGAGTGTTCCATCAGGGCCCTTGTGATGTCATCCAATAGCTGACCTTACTTGACCTCTTTGACCTCTTGACCTGACAAGGCTCTTGTGACACGCGCAGTGTTCCGTCCATTGAACAGACAAGGTAGGTCCAGCTGCATAGGAAGTGCTGGGCTACTTTTTAGCCACTAAGTAATCCAGTTCAAAAGATCCACAAGAGGGAGACACAGGCAAACTTTACTCATTTATTGAAGCACTGCAAAAGCTAAATGGTTACATCCAGCCAACTTGATACAAAAAAGGGTCAATTGCCTGCCAGAGACGACTCAGCAACCCTCCGAGGTGTGCACAACAGGCCCAAATCAAACGTGGAGGAGGGGAGGTCCAAACAATTCATTCAGGTGATAAGCCAATTAACCAATCATCAGTCCTAATTGGATCCAGGGTGTGAGGAGACTGGCTGAATGGGTTGCTTGGTGCTGGAAACAACCGACAGCTGATGCAATTAGGAGATTGACAGACTAGATGCAGGTATTATATGCAAAAAGCAACACTGCACTGACTGGGCAGACAGAGGAGAAGCTGAAGGAGGCACGACACACACAACTTTCCACTTGCTTGGCTGGAAGGATGATGCTTGCAATCCATTTCAATTTCATTCTGTTTTTTCATACTGGATTAGAAGGGGTGCACCGGTCCTGGAGGTACTGCAATACCAGGTCAATGCGTGGAGTGGACAGAGCAAGCTCTTTTTCCATCTCCCTGTTCGAAAAATCCATTTAATATATGGTCCCCAGATAGGGGACGTATCAGATATTAAACTGATAAGAACAGATACTACACTTGATCTTAGCCAAAAGGCCGAGAAGCGATAACCTGAAAAGGGTTCGCAGTACAGGCCGATGGTCCCCAATGCAGAGCACTAATGAAGGCAATAGACTACTGTCCCCAGCCCAATACACAGTCCGGGAGGCTTCTTTCTCTCACAAACCGGGGAAAACGTTCACGCGCGTCCTACGCACAGAAGTCACACCAGCATGCTTCTTTTCGTGTTTGCTATCTGCATAGCTCCGCCCACACGCGACTTTTGGACACGCCTTTTCTTCGCACGAAATTCCTGGTGCGGTGCCAAAGCACGCCAAGCAGAAAGCATGATAGGAATAGTAGTGAGTGAAAGGAAAAAAAATAAAAAATAAAAAAAAAAAGGATAACCATTGTTGATTGTGATGTCACGGCACCATTGTTGAGTGTTCCATCAGGGCCCTTGTGATGTCATCCAATAGCTGACCTTACTTGACCTCTTTGACCTCTTGACCTGACAAGGCTCTTGTGACACGCGCAGTGTTCCGTCCATTGAACAGACAAGGTAGGTCCAGCTGCATAGGAAGTGCTGGGCTACTTTTTAGCCACTAAGTAATCCAGTTCAAAAGATCCACAAGAGGGAGACACAGGCAAACTTTACTCATTTATTGAAGCACTGCAAAAGCTAAATGGTTACATCCAGCCAACTTGATACAAAAAAGGGTCAATTGCCTGCCAGAGACGACTCAGCAACCCTCCGAGGTGTGCACAACAGGCCCAAATCAAACGTGGAGGAGGGGAGGTCCAAACAATTCATTCAGGTGATAAGCCAATTAACCAATCATCAGTCCTAATTGGATCCAGGGTGTGAGGAGACTGGCTGAATGGGTTGCTTGGTGCTGGAAACAACCGACAGCTGATGCAATTAGGAGATTGACAGACTAGATGCAGGTATTATATGCAAAAAGCAACACTGCACTGACTGGGCAGACAGAGGAGAAGCTGAAGGAGGCACGACACACACAACTTTCCACTTGCTTGGCTGGAAGGATGATGCTTGCAATCCATTTCAATTTCATTCTGTTTTTTCATACTGGATTAGAAGGGGTGCACCGGTCCTGGAGGTACTGCAATACCAGGTCAATGCGTGGAGTGGACAGAGCAAGCTCTTTTTCCATCTCCCTGTTCGAAAAATCCATTTAATATATGGTCCCCAGATAGGGGACGTATCAGATATTAAACTGATAAGAACAGATACTACACTTGATCTTAGCCAAAAGGCCGAGAAGCGATAACCTGAAAAGGGTTCGCAGTACAGGCCGATGGTCCCCAATGCAGAGCACTAATGAAGGCAATAGACTACTGTCCCCAGCCCAATACACAGTCCGGGAGGCTTCTTTCTCTCACAAACCGGGGAAAACGTTCACGCGCGTCCTACGCACAGAAGTCACACCAGCATGCTTCTTTTCGTGTTTGCTATCTGCATAGCTCCGCCCACACGCGACTTTTGGACACGCCTTTTCTTCGCACGAAATTCCTGGTGCGGTGCCAAAGCACGCCAAGCAGAAAGCATGATAGGAATAGTAGTGAGTGAAAGGAAAAAAAAATAAAAAATAAAAAAAAAAGGATAACCATTGTTGATTGTGATGTCACGGCACCATTGTTGAGTGTTCCATCAGGGCCCTTGTGATGTCATCCAATAGCTGACCTTACTTGACCTCTTTGACCTCTTGACCTGACAAGGCTCTTGTGACACGCGCAGTGTTCCGTCCATTGAACAGACAAGGTAGGTCCAGCTGCATAGGAAGTGCTGGGCTACTTTTTAGCCACTAAGTAATCCAGTTCAAAAGATCCACAAGAGGGAGACACAGGCAAACTTTACTCATTTATTGAAGCACTGCAAAAGCTAAATGGTTACATCCAGCCAACTTGATACAAAAAAGGGTCAATTGCCTGCCAGAGACGACTCAGCAACCCTCCGAGGTGTGCACAACAGGCCCAAATCAAACGTGGAGGAGGGGAGGTCCAAACAATTCATTCAGGTGATAAGCCAATTAACCAATCATCAGTCCTAATTGGATCCAGGGTGTGAGGAGACTGGCTGAATGGGTTGCTTGGTGCTGGAAACAACCGACAGCTGATGCAATTAGGAGATTGACAGACTAGATGCAGGTATTATATGCAAAAAGCAACACTGCACTGACTGGGCAGACAGAGGAGAAGCTGAAGGAGGCACGACACACACAACTTTCCACTTGCTTGGCTGGAAGGATGATGCTTGCAATCCATTTCAATTTCATTCTGTTTTTTCATACTGGATTAGAAGGGGTGCACCGGTCCTGGAGGTACTGCAATACCAGGTCAATGCGTGGAGTGGACAGAGCAAGCTCTTTTTCCATCTCCCTGTTCGAAAAATCCATTTAATATATGGTCCCCAGATAGGGGACGTATCAGATATTAAACTGATAAGAACAGATACTACACTTGATCTTAGCCAAAAGGCCGAGAAGCGATAACCTGAAAAGGGTTCGCAGTACAGGCCGATGGTCCCCAATGCAGAGCACTAATGAAGGCAATAGACTACTGTCCCCAGCCCAATACACAGTCCGGGAGGCTTCTTTCTCTCACAAACCGGGGAAAACGTTCACGCGCGTCCTACGCACAGAAGTCACACCAGCATGCTTCTTTTCGTGTTTGCTATCTGCATAGCTCCGCCCACACGCGACTTTTGGACACGCCTTTTCTTCGCACGAAATTCCTGGTGCGGTGCCAAAGCACGCCAAGCAGAAAGCATGATAGGAATAGTAGTGAGTGAAAGGAAAAAAAAAAAAAAAATAAAAAAAAAAGGATAACCATTGTTGATTGTGATGTCACGGCACCATTGTTGAGTGTTCCATCAGGGCCCTTGTGATGTCATCCAATAGCTGACCTTACTTGACCTCTTTGACCTCTTGACCTGACAAGGCTCTTGTGACACGCGCAGTGTTCCGTCCATTGAACAGACAAGGTAGGTCCAGCTGCATAGGAAGTGCTGGGCTACTTTTTAGCCACTAAGTAATCCAGTTCAAAAGATCCACAAGAGGGAGACACAGGCAAACTTTACTCATTTATTGAAGCACTGCAAAAGCTAAATGGTTACATCCAGCCAACTTGATACAAAAAAGGGTCAATTGCCTGCCAGAGACGACTCAGCAACCCTCCGAGGTGTGCACAACAGGCCCAAATCAAACGTGGAGGAGGGGAGGTCCAAACAATTCATTCAGGTGATAAGCCAATTAACCAATCATCAGTCCTAATTGGATCCAGGGTGTGAGGAGACTGGCTGAATGGGTTGCTTGGTGCTGGAAACAACCGACAGCTGATGCAATTAGGAGATTGACAGACTAGATGCAGGTATTATATGCAAAAAGCAACACTGCACTGACTGGGCAGACAGAGGAGAAGCTGAAGGAGGCACGACACACACAACTTTCCACTTGCTTGGCTGGAAGGATGATGCTTGCAATCCATTTCAATTTCATTCTGTTTTTTCATACTGGATTAGAAGGGGTGCACCGGTCCTGGAGGTACTGCAATACCAGGTCAATGCGTGGAGTGGACAGAGCAAGCTCTTTTTCCATCTCCCTGTTCGAAAAATCCATTTAATATATGGTCCCCAGATAGGGGACGTATCAGATATTAAACTGATAAGAACAGATACTACACTTGATCTTAGCCAAAAGGCCGAGAAGCGATAACCTGAAAAGGGTTCGCAGTACAGGCCGATGGTCCCCAATGCAGAGCACTAATGAAGGCAATAGACTACTGTCCCCAGCCCAATACACAGTCCGGGAGGCTTCTTTCTCTCACAAACCGGGGAAAACGTTCACGCGCGTCCTACGCACAGAAGTCACACCAGCATGCTTCTTTTCGTGTTTGCTATCTGCATAGCTCCGCCCACACGCGACTTTTGGACACGCCTTTTCTTCGCACGAAATTCCTGGTGCGGTGCCAAAGCACGCCAAGCAGAAAGCATGATAGGAATAGTAGTGAGTGAAAGGAAAAAAAATAAAAAATAAAAAAAAAAGGATAACCATTGTTGATTGTGATGTCACGGCACCATTGTTGAGTGTTCCATCAGGGCCCTTGTGATGTCATCCAATAGCTGACCTTACTTGACCTCTTTGACCTCTTGACCTGACAAGGCTCTTGTGACACGCGCAGTGTTCCGTCCATTGAACAGACAAGGTAGGTCCAGCTGCATAGGAAGTGCTGGGCTACTTTTTAGCCACTAAGTAATCCAGTTCAAAAGATCCACAAGAGGGAGACACAGGCAAACTTTACTCATTTATTGAAGCACTGCAAAAGCTAAATGGTTACATCCAGCCAACTTGATACAAAAAAGGGTCAATTGCCTGCCAGAGACGACTCAGCAACCCTCCGAGGTGTGCACAACAGGCCCAAATCAAACGTGGAGGAGGGGAGGTCCAAACAATTCATTCAGGTGATAAGCCAATTAACCAATCATCAGTCCTAATTGGATCCAGGGTGTGAGGAGACTGGCTGAATGGGTTGCTTGGTGCTGGAAACAACCGACAGCTGATGCAATTAGGAGATTGACAGACTAGATGCAGGTATTATATGCAAAAAGCAACACTGCACTGACTGGGCAGACAGAGGAGAAGCTGAAGGAGGCACGACACACACAACTTTCCACTTGCTTGGCTGGAAGGATGATGCTTGCAATCCATTTCAATTTCATTCTGTTTTTTCATACTGGATTAGAAGGGGTGCACCGGTCCTGGAGGTACTGCAATACCAGGTCAATGCGTGGAGTGGACAGAGCAAGCTCTTTTTCCATCTCCCTGTTCGAAAAATCCATTTAATATATGGTCCCCAGATAGGGGACGTATCAGATATTAAACTGATAAGAACAGATACTACACTTGATCTTAGCCAAAAGGCCGAGAAGCGATAACCTGAAAAGGGTTCGCAGTACAGGCCGATGGTCCCCAATGCAGAGCACTAATGAAGGCAATAGACTACTGTCCCCAGCCCAATACACAGTCCGGGAGGCTTCTTTCTCTCACAAACCGGGGAAAACGTTCACGCGCGTCCTACGCACAGAAGTCACACCAGCATGCTTCTTTTCGTGTTTGCTATCTGCATAGCTCCGCCCACACGCGACTTTTGGACACGCCTTTTCTTCGCACGAAATTCCTGGTGCGGTGCCAAAGCACGCCAAGCAGAAAGCATGATAGGAATAGTAGTGAGTGAAAGGAAAAAAAATAAAAAATAAAAAAAAAAGGATAACCATTGTTGATTGTGATGTCACGGCACCATTGTTGAGTGTTCCATCAGGGCCCTTGTGATGTCATCCAATAGCTGACCTTACTTGACCTCTTTGACCTCTTGACCTGACAAGGCTCTTGTGACACGCGCAGTGTTCCGTCCATTGAACAGACAAGGTAGGTCCAGCTGCATAGGAAGTGCTGGGCTACTTTTTAGCCACTAAGTAATCCAGTTCAAAAGATCCACAAGAGGGAGACACAGGCAAACTTTACTCATTTATTGAAGCACTGCAAAAGCTAAATGGTTACATCCAGCCAACTTGATACAAAAAAGGGTCAATTGCCTGCCAGAGACGACTCAGCAACCCTCCGAGGTGTGCACAACAGGCCCAAATCAAACGTGGAGGAGGGGAGGTCCAAACAATTCATTCAGGTGATAAGCCAATTAACCAATCATCAGTCCTAATTGGATCCAGGGTGTGAGGAGACTGGCTGAATGGGTTGCTTGGTGCTGGAAACAACCGACAGCTGATGCAATTAGGAGATTGACAGACTAGATGCAGGTATTATATGCAAAAAGCAACACTGCACTGACTGGGCAGACAGAGGAGAAGCTGAAGGAGGCACGACACACACAACTTTCCACTTGCTTGGCTGGAAGGATGATGCTTGCAATCCATTTCAATTTCATTCTGTTTTTTCATACTGGATTAGAAGGGGTGCACCGGTCCTGGAGGTACTGCAATACCAGGTCAATGCGTGGAGTGGACAGAGCAAGCTCTTTTTCCATCTCCCTGTTCGAAAAATCCATTTAATATATTCTTTTGTCGGCGGCGACGACGACGACGGATGCAAAAGTTAAAGTCTATATAGATTATAAGACTTGAATAGATAGGCAACTTATCAAAAGTTTCCCTTAAATTTGTATGCAAAACCATGTGGAAGCCCCTTCTTCAATAAGGTCATCTAGATTGCAGTGACTTTGTACTTTGTGAACCTTTAATATAGAAAATACAAATAATAAATATTCATATAATATTAGAATAATTTTAAATTTTTAGGCATATTAAAGATTGAGGAGAATTGTGGGTAACTAATTGATGGAATTTATTTATTTGGTATTGTATGCGTTTGGAGCCTCATCTCCCTCAGTTTAATAGATTATTCAGTGATTGGGTTTGGGAAATGAGAATTGTAATGTTGTAGGACAAACTATCCACAATGTCTTATAATTGAACATTAGATGCGTACTGCCATTTTGGAGTTTGTTAGGAAACAATACCAGGCAGGGGTGCCCGCTGTCCCCTCTTCTGTTCTTTTATGTGATTGAGGTGTTGTGTTTGTTTCGCAAGGACTAGGTGATGAAAGGTTTGCTTGTGCCAGGTAGTAAGGGCAAGACTGTGAAGTGTTTGGGATATATGGACGATGTGGTGATTGTCTGCAATAATTTGGCGACTATGAGGAGAGGATGGTTGTGGTGCGTCTGCATTTAAGGCAAACTTTGATAAATCTGTATTTAAATGTTTTGGGGATGATAGTGTGTTGCTAGAGGATGTGCAAAATGAAAAGGGTGCGGTAAAAGTGCTAGGTATGTAGCTGAATGATGACTTTAAAGGGACTGAAATTTGTGATGACTGCGATAAGAAAGTGGTACGGAAGTTAAATTTTTGGCGACTGCGCCAGCTATCTTTGACTGCTAAGGTGCTGATAATAAAAGCGGTCATTTTGCCTATTGTTCTATTTGTGGCTGGAGTTTGCCGTACAAAAAATGTTAGAAAGGTGGAAAAATAGATGTTCTCGTTTCTGTGGGGGGGGGGGGGGGGGGGAGTAAAATGGAAAAGCTGAATAGGGAACATGTTTACAAAAAATTGCTAAATAGAGGATTGAATTTTCAAAATTTAAAAGTGTTTTTGGGACTCTATTAAATTGAAATGTTTGTTGTCAAGATGGATAAAAAAAGGGCGTGTATGGCAAGATACTTGGCTGGGTGGATGATGTATGGGTTGCGTTAGAGTGTGAGGGATGCGACTGTACCTGTGTCTTTTAGATGTCCGGAATGGGTATGCTGTGATTGAGAAGTTTGTTAGGAAATACGCTTTGCTGTCTAAACCAATGAAAGATTTCAAAGAAAAGAAACGCATGTTGCAGGGTATGAGAGAGGGTGAGATTGTGTGTGATCTGACGGACTTGCATGTGGTGACTGAGACGGTGTGCGTATGTATGGAAGAAATTGTCAATCAAAGGGGTGTCCAATAGGCAGAAGGATGTTGTGTGGATGGGATGGCAGAATGTGTTGCCTGTGAGGGAGGTACAGAAGAAAAGGGATCTGGTAAGAGTGGATGTATGTCCGAGGCCTGGATGTGGTGCGCCTGAATCAGTAAAACATTTGTTTTGGACTGAGTGACTGTGAGTACGCAAAAAGGTGTGTGGAAGAAAATGGGTGGACACTGGTGACTGCTCTGACTGGTGTGACAGTTTGAAACTGGAAGGTGGCGATGTATGGAATGGGTGCGAGGGGTTAGGGTAAATGATCGTATGCTGTGGTTTATTATTTTGTGTGTGTGTGTGTGTGTGTGTGTGTGTGTGTGTGTGTGTGTGTGTGTGTGTGTGTGTGTGTGTGTGTGTGTGTTGGAAAGTCTGTGATGGAATATTTTTTTTTTTAAAACAGGAGGAAGTGTCAGTAGATGTATGTGTGAATATTGCGTTATCTAGCTAGGCTGTATGTTATTTACATGTGGGATAATCGGAAAGGTGGGGATTTTGATGCTGACGGTGTTACGGTGTTGCAGAGCTTCACGGTATACCCTTAATATCTTCACTTAAATACCCTTGTAGCTGAAGAAGCAGGTCAATAACCAAGAGACAATTTCCCCAGTGACTGACACACAGTTTGGGAGTCAACTAACTTTTACTACGCATGCGCACCTGGGTTCAAACTGCCAACAGCCGAATTTACATACAATACATAGATTACTATGGTACAAGGAAAAGTGGGGTCAGACAATAGCAAGGGCTGAGACAACACCCTGCTGGGAAAACAATGGGACAGGAAAAAGGGGGGAGGTGAAGAGGTACAGACAAGAAAGTAAGTGGCTAGGTTTGCCACAGAGGGCATATGGAAAGTGGAGAGAATTGAATTACTCACTAACTGATATGTACTACATTAATGTACCCAGTTTGTACTATGTTTTGTTTATTTATTGTTTTGAAAAGATTTTCTGATGTGTTTTTTATTTTAAATAAAAATATAGATGAAAATTTATTAATAGAAATTTCAGCATCTATAATGAATATATTTTGTATTCACTTTCATGTATCTTGAACATTGACAAAATGTGTCACAGTCAGTGGTGGGTCAGTGGTGGGGGTGGACAAATACATTCTTTATTATTATCTCATACAGAGTGCTGTCAACATCTTGATGATGACCCATTGAAATAAAAGTTCATTTATATAAATTATGTGAAACACTTAATGCATGTATAATGAACACACAAAACTTTTTTGCGTGAACAATCCCTTACTATCCAATAAAATTGTCTTGGAACATTATTTAATGGTTTGGTTATCTTTTTTAATAACATGTATGTTTAAATATATGTCAATAAATGAAATGATATATCTACTCCATGATTTTATTATAAGTTAGCATTATCATTATTTTATGTGAGTGAGTGAATATATCTAATCTATCTATATATATATATATATATATATATATATATATATATATATATATATATATACATACATACACACACTCACTCACTCACTCACGTAGACAGGACAGGTTTGCGAATGCAGTAAATGACAATGTATTTAACTTATTTCAGTGAACTTATTTCAGTGCAGTGCAGTGCTTTATTCACACATAAGTAAAGTGACAAAAAAGGCAGTTTCAATGAAAAATATTAACCTCAAGCAAGTCTGGTGTTTGTTTACACCAGGCTGCGGCTGCAGCACATACGTCCTTGGGTGAATCTGAAGTCCACATGATTTTTCACAAACAATATAGCCTTATAGTATAGTCTGGGGCCAAGCCTTATAGTATAGTCTGGGGCCAAACAAACTCTCTCTCAGTTTCCAACACCTAGACTGACAAAGCTCCTGTATCGCTCGCAGGCAGGCAGGCAGGCAGGCTTTATCCCTAACCAAAACCCTGCCTGTAACGACAGCACTGTGGCTGGTCCTAGTAAGAAAGATCTGTCTCGGATTTGCTTTACAGACACAGTAAATAACCAATAGTGTCAGTCTTTACTAGCTGACACTTAAAATTACCGGCTCTTACCTAATCGAGGTCAGGAACCTTGGTCACACACACACACACACACACACACACACACACACACACACACACACACACACACACACACACACACACACCCATTGATTCAATAAGGTGCTGATAGCATAGCATTCTTTAGAAATGTTGGCACATATTGATAGGATATAGGATAGCATCTTGCAGTTGATGGAGATTTGAGGGATGCACATCCAGGGCACGAAGCTCCCGAAGCTCCCGTTCCACCACATCCCAAAGATGCTCTATTAGGTTGCGATCTGGGAACTGTGGGGGCCATTTTAGTACAGTGAACTCATTGTCATGTTCAAGAAACCATTTTTCCAGTCTTGAACAGTCAAATTTTGGTGAGCTCGTGCAAATTGTAACCTCTTTTTCCTATTTGTAGTGGAGATGAGTGGTACCCGGTGGGGTCTTCTGCTGTTGTAGCCCATCTTAAGGTTGTGTGTGTGTTGTGGCTTCACAAATGCTTTGCTGCATACCTCGCTTGTAACGAGTGGTTATTTCAGTCAACGTTGCTCTTCTATCAGCTTGAATCAGTCGGCCCATTCTCCTCTGACCGGACAACACCCCTAAATGCACCCCTAAATGCATTGAAGCAACTGCCATGTGATTGGTTGACTAGATAATCACATTAATAAGAAATAGAACAGTAGAACAGGTGTTCCTAATAATTCTTTAGGTGAGTGTATATAGATAGATAAAGATAAACAGCAAGAAAGATTTGAGTGTGACTGAATCCCTTCTGTAAGAATGGTGAGATCTAGTGTGAAGTGTATACAAATAAACAGAAGGCCGTTTTAAGGGGGCATTACTGGGAATAGAAATAATTTAGAAAATTAAATTTTTGAGGTGTTTGAGGTATTGTGTATTGACAAGGAGCAAAAAAAACACAAATCAGATAAACAATGAAGAGTTGTCAAGACATGTTATGCAAAAATTGATTATAAAAATAAAAAATATATCTTACCTCTGTCAGAATTGCACACCATCTTGAGTGGAGAAGTGGAGAACTACAGCCAGCACTGTACTCTACTGTAGCATCACTTGACTTGCATCACTTTCCTTTAAGAACATACATGCACAGAGGAGACCGACCGACCGACCGACCGACCGACCGACCGACCGACCGACCGACCGACCGACCGACCGCAAAGGGGCCTGAAATAAACACATTAGAGATATATTTAAAGAGATATGAAACTCAATTAGCTTACATACAAACAGGGAGAATATGGATAACAGTGAGCAATATTACTCACCAAAATCTAATAACCATCATGCACACCTGACTGAACTTGGAGATAGACTGGACAGGCAAGTAAGTATGAGTATGTATGTATGTATGTATGTATGTATGTATGTATGTATGTATGTAATGGACTAAAATGTTAAATTTAAGAACATGGTGCAGTGCAGAATGCCACCATATTTAGAGGAAGAAATTATGATGATCATGAGTCATATGCAGCACTCAATCCCGTCTGTTCTGTTCATATGTCATATCATGCACACAAAACATTTACAGCACTGTGTTGGTTATACAAATAGCTAGACGTCTGTCCTTTAACTTTCCTGTTAGTTCAAGTAGGCTCACACTTCAGTTATTTGGGGAAAACAGCTCTCATTGTCTCTCATTGTGTAAACAAGGTGCTTATAAACCGACAATCTGACATTTGACCACAAGATGACGCTGTTTCCTAAGCGCACCACCACAACAACAACAACAACAACAACAGACTGCTTTTCATGTGATATTGAAAACTAACAGGAATGGAGCTAAACAACAAGCCAGAAGAGAAAGTGGGGATGATCCTGAGAGAAAGATAGAGACACAGCCAACATATGTCAGGAGAGGATCCATCGACTACTGGGCCTATAGTCAGTTTCTGTTTGTGAGGCCACAAGTATTGTTAACTGTTCATTACAAGGACTTCACAATTAGGCCTCATGCACACGACCATTGTTTTGGTCCGCATCAGAGCCGCAGTTTGTTGTGCGGATCCATTCCGAGGCACCACAAAAAATATATAGCATGTCCTATTCTTGTCCCTTTTGCGTACAAGAAAAGGCATGTCTACAATGGGCTCGATCCATTCCGCAAATTGCAGAAAGCAGGACATGGGAAGGCGGGGACCGCAAAAAACAGTACAGGCATGTGCATTGCTCTGCATTTCAGAGGACGATAGGACTGTTTTATTAGCTGTTCCGTCCCACAAAATATGGATTGAACGCAGGCAGTAGCAGTGTTTGACGTACCCCAACGCATTAGCTATTACTTGCAGTTTTTATTGTGCATTCATTTGCTGCTGATCCTACCCTTGCATTGCAAAGGTTAATTCTGCACGCACACAACAAAAAAATAAATAAATAAATAAAAAAAAATCTAAGGCCCCTTGCAGAGTGCGGATACTTTCAGTGAAAACTGCAATTTCGCAAGCAAGTTCATTCTATTTTGTCTGCCATCGCGTTCAGTTTTTATCGCGCAGTTGCTATGCGATTTAATTCATTTTGAACAAGCATAAGCGTGATACAAAACTGAAGGTATACAAAAACCATCTATTAGCAACCATCAGTGAAAAACGCTTTGCATCCACACTTGCTTGCGGATACGATTTTCACGCAGCCCCATTCACTTGTATGGGACCAGCGTTGCGTGAAAAATAGTAGAATATAGAACATGCTGCAATTTTCACGCACCGCACAACTGATGCATGAAAACCGACGGACATGTACACAGCCCCATAGAAATGATTCTGTGCGGGCGTAATACGTTCGCAGCATGCATTGCACCCCCCCCCCAGGGCCTGCCTAAGGCACCTTTCACACAAGCAATGCATGACGTCAATGCATAGCACCTGCACTAAATCCTAACCCATTTATTCCAACGGGTCTGTGTACATGAGTTTTTTTTTTTTTAACGGACTGCACCCGCGTGAAAAAAGTAAACAACTGAACCCAATCGCAGAGAAAACTTACTTGAAAAATGGTGCGAGTTTCACTAAACGCTCCCTGAACGCATCCGGACCCAACCAATCCGTCACACTCGTGTGAAAGGGGCCTTACAGTACAAGCAAAGCAGATCACATTTCTGAAATCTAATCCATAATGTGCAAAAAACAAAGAAAGATAAGGCTAACTGCACACAGAAATAAAATTTCCATCTAGATTTCGCAGCGTTTACGCACCAGAGAGGTATGTGGATTTTGGTGTGGTTGATTCTACATTGCAAACAGTGAGAAGCCAGCCTAATAATGATTTGGAAATGACCCCATGTGTGTGAAACCACCAGAAGCTGTCTTGCGCTGCAGGTTTTCTACCACACACATCATGTGAAAAAAAAATAAAAAATTAAAATAAAATTTTGGACGCAGAAGGCTGCCAATTTGGATAAACCATTCAGCAGCAGACTCACCACATGTAGAGATTGGCGTACAGCTGGTGTATATATGGACAGCATTCAGAAGCTGAAGACCTCACAAACCGCTTATCACAACTAAACCATCATCTGTAACTTAGATTATAATTCCCCAGACCCACAGACCCACTGACAGATAGATCACTGATTGCCGTCAGTGAATGCAAATGTCAATGAATGCAAACATTCTGCTTCCATACATGTGCTGTTGACAGCTGAAGGTAAGGTTTGCTACAGTGTATAAAGGGTCCAGGTTTTACAGCTCACTCACAGACCATCAACTATACTGTAGTAAGTAACTTCTCAGCTGCCAGCAGCAGGACAAGTCCTAGATGTCTAAGGCTACTTTCACACTGACGTTTCTGGGTCCGCTTATGAGATCCGTTTCAGGGCTGTCACAAGCAGCACAAAACGGATTAGTTTAGCCCCACCCAATGCATTCTGAATGGATAAGGATACGTTCATAATGCATCAGTTTGACTCCATTCCACACCACTCTGTAGACACCAAAACGCTGCTTGCATCATTTTCATGTCCACCTGACGATGCGGAGCCAAACGGATTCGTCCCCTATTGACTTACATTGTAAGTCAGGAGAGATGCGTTTTGACTGACAAAATATGGTGCAATTGAAAACGGATCCGCCTCCCATTGACTTTCAGTGTAAGGCCTCATGCACACGACTTTTTTTTGCAGTCGGTCCGCAAAAACGGGTTCCGTTTCTCCATGACCGTTTTTTCGTCCGTGGGTCTTCCTTGATTTTTGGAGGATCCATGGACATGAAAAAAAAGTCGTTTTGGTGTCCGCCTGGCAAAACGGATCCGTCATGAATTACAATGCAAGTCAATGTGGACGGATCCGTTTGACGTTGACACAATATGGTGCAATTTCAAATGGATCCGTCCCCCATTGACTTTCAATGTAAAGTCAGGAGTTAATATACCATAGGATCGGAGTTTTCTCCAATCCAATGGTATATTTTAACTTGAAGCGTCCCCATCACCATGGGAACGCCTCTATGTCAGAAAATACCATCGTATTTGAGTTACATCGTGAAACTCAGATCCTACAGTATATTCTAACACAGAGGCGTTCCCATGGTGATGGGGACGCTTCAAGTTAGAATATACTACAAACTGTGTACATGACTGCCCCCTGCTGCCTAGCAGCACCCGATCTTTTACAGGGGGCTGTGATCAGCACAATTAACCCTTCAGGTGCACTTCAGGTTAATTGTGCATATCATAGCCCCCTGTAAGAGATCAGGGGCTGCCAGGCAGCAGGGGGCAGTGTGCGCCCCCCCCTGGCCCCCCCCCTAATCGCTCTGGGGCTGGCTCCGATCGGTAACCATGGCAACCAGGACGCTACTGCAGGTGCCATGGTTACTTAGCAATATTACAATATTAGAAGCATCATACTTACCTGCTGGCTGCTGCACTGTCTGTGTCCGGCCGGGAGCTACTCCTACTGGTAAGTGACAGGTCTGTGCCTGTCACTTACCAGTAGGAGGAGCTGCCAGGCAGCAGTCATGTACACAGTTCGTAGTATATTCTAACTAGAAGCGTCCCCATCACTATAGGAACGCCTCTGTGTTAGAATATACTGTCGAATTTGAGTTTTCACGAAGTGAAAAATCTGAAAAAGCTTTTATGCAGACTGATCTTCGGATCCGTCTGTATGAAAGTAACATACGGCCATGGATCACAGACGCGGATGGGATGCCAATCTTGTGTGCATCCGTGTTCTTTCACGGACCCATTGACTTGAATGGGTCCGTAAACCGTTGTCCGTCAAAAAAATAGGACAGGACAGGTCAGGTCATATTTTTTTGACGGACAGGAAACACGGATCACGGATGCGGCTGCAAAACGGGCCATTTTCCAATTTTTCCACGGACCCATTGAAAGTCAATGGTTCCGCGAAAAAAAAAGGAAACCGGCACAACGGCCACGGATGCACACACTGGTCGTGTGCATGAGGCCTAAGGCCTATTGCACACGACCGTATGGCTTTTTCAGTGTTTTGCGGTCCGTTTTTCACGGATCCGTTGTTCCGTTTTTCCGTTGCGTTTTTCCGTATGGCATATACAGTAATTACATAGATAAAATTGGGCTGGGCATAACATTTTCAATAAATGGTTCAGCAAAAACGGAACGGAAACGGAAGACATACGGATGCATTTCCGTATGTGTTCTGTTTTTTGGCCGGACCCATTGACTTGAATGGAGCCATGTAACATGATTTGCGGGCAATAATAGGACATGTTCTATGTTAAAACGGAACGGAAAAACGGAAATGGAATGCATACGGAGTACATTCCGTTTATTTTGCGGAACCATTGACATGAATGGTTCTGTATACGGAACGCAAAAAAGGCCTGTAAACGGGGAGAAAAAAACGGCCGTGTGCAGGAGGTAAGTCAAAACGGATCCGTTTGCATTATCATGAACAAAAAATTTAAAAAAATTTAATTTTTTTTGTTCAGGTAATGCAAACGGATCCGTTCGGAACGGATACAAGTGTTTGCATTAGGCCTCATGCACACTACAGTTGTTTTTCTCAGCCTCAGTTAAGTTTTTTTTGCGGATAGGATGGGGACCCATTCATTTCAATGGGTCAGCAAACAAATGCTGATAGTTCATCCGTTTGTGTTGCGCGTCCATTGTCCGTGTTTCCATTGAGCAAAAAAATAAAAAATTTGGTGCATGTCCTACTTTTTCCACATTTGCGGAAAAGGATAGATAAGCATTTATTACAAGGGATCTGTGGAGAAAAAACGGATGCCGCATCCATTTTGCGGACACACAATTTTCAGATGCAAAAAAAAAAATGTTGTGTGCGTGAGGCCCATATAGGTGCAAATCTGCGGATCCGTCTGTGCAGATACCAGACGGATCCGCACCTAACGCAGGTGTAAAAGTAGCCTAAGGATCCACTCAGAATTCATCAGTTTGGCTTTCGTTCCGCCCACATTAAGTTTTGGAGGCAGAAACCAAAACGCTGCTTGGTGTCCGTCTGCTGAAACGGAGCCAAAAGTATCCGTCCACACACACAATGTAAGTCAATGGGGACGGATCCGTTTTTAATAATATGGCACAATAGAAAACGGATCCGTCCTCGCCCATTGAGTTTCAATGGTGTTCAAGACAGATCCATCTTGGCTGGCTATATTAAAGATAATACGAACTGATCCGCTCTGAACAGATACATGCGGTTGTATTATATGAACCGATGCGTTTGTGCAGATCCATGACGGATCCGCAACAAACGCCAGTGTTAAAGTAGCCTTATTAGGTAGGCCTCATGCTGTTTTGGTCTGGTCCACATCTGAGCCGCAGTATGCAGACCCATTCACTTCAATGGGGCCGCAAAAGATACGGACAGTGTGCTGTCCGCATCCGTTGCTCAGTTCCGTGGTCCGCAAAATGTACTATTCTTGTCTGTTTTGCTGACAAAAATAGGCAGTTAGATCAATGGCTGTCCATGCCGTTCCTCAAATTGCGGAACGCACGGACGCCAGTGTTTTGCAGATCAACAATTTGCATACCATACCGCAAAACACACAGCGGTAGTGTGCATGAGGCCATAAAAGAACAGTCAGTCCAATAGGCTACATACACACGAACGTATTTTGTTTTCGTGTCCAAAATCAAATTTTTTTTTTGCGGTTTGGATCAGGACACATTCATTTCAATGGGGTCTGGGGAGGGTCTGCAAAAAATGCAGACAGACAGCAGCACAATTTAAGGATACATTCACACGACCGTATGAATGAGTCCGCATCCGTTCCACAATTTTGCGGACCAGGTGCAAACCCATTGATTTCTATAAGGGCCGCAAAAGTTGTGCTGTCTGCATCCATTGCTCTGTGCCGCAGTCTCGCCCGCAAAAAAAATATAAACATATAAAACATGTCCTATTTTCTATAACAGCGGTGGTGCGGTTATTGCGTATCTGTGTTTTGAGGATCCGCAAAACAACACGTTTGTGTGAATGTAGCCCAGAAGTAAAGAGCATGTGCTATGTTACACAACATACGCAATGTTATGTTACAATGGATGCTGAAAGGACGTTATCCATATTTTTGACGGATTGGTGTTTTTCTTCGGACTGCACACATTCAGTTGTGTGAATGTAGCTAGCCTTAATATGAGAAATAAATACTTAAAGGAAAAGCCAGATGAGATCAGGTGTTGGTGGAAAAAATAAAAAAATAAAATGGGGACTAGGACATGCAATAAGTTCTTGGAAGACATCATATAGACAGGACCATATGCGCATGTGTTTGTTTTGCAAAAATACAATAAAAAAAGAGATCAGGCCATGTATAGATTGGGCCATGTGCACAACGCCAATATCTCCCCCTCCCCCTCTTTTTGTTGAGATGTCCTATCCTGATCCGCAACAGACAACTTCTATCTTTTCTTTGGTGTGGGCCGGTGGAACAGACATAGATAGCGACTAATCAATAACTCCAGTCCAGTCCGCAAAAAAATAAAAAAAAAAATATAAAAACGAAATGCCATCCTGCTGAGTGCACGGCGTCATTGGTCGCTATGACACCGTGCACTTCATGCACTCAGCAGGACGGGATTTCACGGACCGTGCTCCACGGATGTTTGCATGACGCCTAAGACATTGAGTTACAATTTAAATTATATATATATATTATTTTTTTTCTATGAGATTTAGAAACTGGTTCAAAGAAAAAAAATCATTGCCTTCGCTGCAAATACCGCCCTACAGAGTACATCCATTAATCCCTGTTGTTACAATACACGTGTGTACAACCCTGAGGAGCGCAGGTTTATACGTAAAAGCAAAACAGTTCATGCATATTCATCCATATGTGTGTATTATTTATGTATATACATATTTTATAATATGGGGGGGGGGAGAGAAGCAAAATCTGATCATACCTTAGACATCACCAAGCTGCTCCTGCTGGAAGCCATCACTGCTACTGCACATGGGCTAAGTAATTAGCTATCAGACAGGTGATCACAGTTCTCAGGTAACCCTGCCCACCAAAGGGGTTCACCCTCCCTGCAACATTGTTACCAGGTGTCTCATTCGTCTAGCTTTCTTGTGTCTTCCCCTGAATCAGCACAAGACTTGTTTTTTATTTAATTAGTTTTTCTTTTTGTTTTGTTTTGTTGATTAGGTTTGCATGGATGCCGGAGAATCTCCCCCCCCCCCCCCCCCCCCCCCCAGATGCATTGGGAGGGTCCAGATTGAATTAGTTCACACCTGAAATACAATGCATTGGAGGGGGGGGTTTGGGGCATATTTATCAAGATTGCCTGTTTTTGGTTAGACATGTTTATTTTGTTCGCCTGTCTTTCTTTTGCAGAGTATTTTCTAAAAATCGCACAGCCGTTGATGAATTAGATTAGGGGCGTATTTTTTATTAGGGCTCATGCACACTACTATTGAAATGAATGGTTCCGCATACGGACCTGTAAGAAAACAACCTTTAGGGCTCATGCATACAAACATATTTTCTTTCTGCGTACGTTTTTTTTTTTTTTGCGGACCGTATGCGGAAACATTCATTTCAATAGAAAAAAAACCCCCAAAAAACAGAAGTCACTGTGTGTGTATTCCGTTTCCGTATGTCCGTATTTCCGTTCCACAAATAAATAGAACATGTCCTATTATTGTCCGCATTACGGACAAGGATATGACTGTACTATTAGGGGCCAGCTGTTCCAGTCTGCAAAATACGGAATGCACGCGGACGTCATCCAAATTCTTGGAGGATCAGTTTTTGCGCACCGCAAAAATACAGATGTTCATGTGCATGAAGCCTCAGTGTGCATGATCCGTTAATGTTTATGTACACGACCGTATGTATTTTGTGGTGCGCAAAACATGGATCCGCAATAAAAAGGTATAACATCCATGTGACATTTGTGTGGATCCTTTGTAACAATGCCTGTCCTTGTCCACAAAACGGACAAGAATAGGACATGTTCTATTTTTTGGCGGAATGGACATGTGAACATGCGGAAACAGAATGCGGAGCCATTGGAATGGTTTTGCATAGGGACCTGTAAAAGAAAACGGAACGGAAAGGGAAAAAAAATAGATTTGTGTGCATAATCACTTAGTGATCATGCACACAACCTTATGTATTGGCGGTAAAACACGTATTCGTAAAAAAGAAATAAGATGTCCGTGTGCATTCCGTATTTTGCGGAACAGAACAGCTGGCCACTAATAGCACAGTACTATCCTTAAGGCCTCATGCACACGACCGTTGTGTGCATCCGCGGCCGTTGTTCCGCTTTCCGTCTTTTTTTCGCAGAAACATTGACTTTCAATGGGTCCGTGAAAAAATCGGAAAAAATGCACCGTTTGGCATCCGCGTCCGTAATCCGTGTTTCCAGTCCGTGAAAATATGACCTGTCCTACCTATTTTTTTCACGGACAACGGTTCACAGACCTATTCAAGTCAATGGGTCCATGAAAAATCACAGATGCACACAAGATTGTCATCCGCGTCCATGATCCGTGTCCGTTTTTTCCTATCATTTCAAAGGCAAACTTGACTTAGATTTTTTTTTTATTTTTCATGTCAGTGGATCCTCCAAAAATCAAGAAAGACCCTCCCTCGGTAGAGAAAACGGTCACGGAACACGGAACAATGGAAACCGTTTTTGTGTTTAGTGGACCGCAAAAAAAAAGTCCGTGTGCATGAGGCCTAAGGCGGACAATAATAGGACACGTTATATTTTTTGGCAGAACGGATGGCAGAACGGAAATACAGACATACCTTACGGAAATGGAATGCACACGGAGTAACTTCAACTTCCGTTTTTTTTTTTGTTTTCTTTGCGGACCCAAAGAATTTAATGGTTCCGCATATGGTATGGTCTGCAAAAAAAACGGACACAGAAAGAAAATACGTTTGCGTGCATGAGCTCTAGGAATGCCTATCCTTGTCGACCAAAGAGAATAGGACATGTTCTATTTTTTTGGCTGAACGGACGTATGGACACAAAGAAATTTTTTCACATTTAAATAGATGTTTCTGCATACAAAACATAACGAACACGGACAGAAAAATATGTTCGTGTGCCCTTCCTTAGTCTGACCTCTTGTTTTTCAGTTAGACAGGTTCATATTCACTAAGACTGGTCTAATTTATTTGTGCTTGAAAAAGCCGCATTTTTGTGGAGAAAAGGCGAATGTCTCCAGTTAGTTGTTAGTTCAGTTGTTGGAGCTAATGTCCTGGTCCTGGCTTGGCCCACACCATGGCGAGGACGGCATAAAAACGCCCATGCAACAAAACATTGTCGCAATAGCATTACAAAAGTTAAAAAAAAGAGCGGTCTAGCAAAAAATGTTTTTGTTTTGTTTTGCTTTGTTTGTTATTAGTAAATGACCCAACCAATGGGGCAGAATGACTACTACTGTGTACAATGGAGGGAGATGATTTATTAAACTGGTGTAAAATAAAACTGGCTAAGTTGCCAATAGCAACCAATCAGATTACGTATTTCACTTTCCAAAGTAGCTCTAAAAAAATAAAAGGTGGACTCTGATCTGATTGGTTGTTATGGGCAACTGAACCAGTTTTCCTTTACACCGGTATTGATAAATGTAGCGCCTAGTGTATATAACGCATAGTGTTAGATCACCTTGGATTTTCATGGCGAAAGGCCTCACGCACACGACCGTTCAGTTTTTGCGGGCCGGCCGCAAACCGCGGATTCGCAAAAAAACAGAAGCCGCCCGTGTTGCCTTCCGCAATTTGCGGAACGGAACGGGCGCCGGCAATATAAATGCCTATTCTTGTGTACAAAGCGTGGCCAAGAATAGGACAGGTTATATTTTTTTTTAGCAGCGGCTCGGTTGCGGACCCAAACAACAGTCGTGTGCATAAGGGCAAATCTGCAGCGTTGTAAAGTAGCAGGAAAATGGATGATATTTTTAGAAATATAAAAATCTGCTGCATAAAAATCACCTGCAGTGCAGATTTGAAATCTGTTGAATGGTAATTTTGCGCTCATGCACACAAACGCATTTTTGGTCCGCATCCAATACGCATTTTTTTTTGAAGGTCGCTATCTCTTTCTCTGGGGAAGTTCATTCAAGACAGGCAGGGAGCAGTAGCACGTGTAGATACCGACCTGAGTGCACAGGTGAATGCATGAAGAAGCCGTCACACTGAAACGAAGCTGCAGTGAGAAAGCAAAACGGACTAAGGTTTTTATAATGCCTCATTCACAACACATCCGTCAGTGTTTTGGTCAGTGATTTCCATCAGTCATTGTGAGCCAAAACCAGGTGTGGCTCTAAATACAGAACAAGGACAGATCTTTCCCTAATACCTCTTTATCTGTGGAGACTCCAATCCTGGTTTTGGCTCACAACCACTGATGGAAATCACTGAGCTGCCCAAACACTGACATGTGACTGAGGCTTAACCCTGTTTTTAATATGGGTTTTACCTTTTTTTCCTCATATAAAGGACACTAATTTAATATTTTCCTGGTAATATACAGGGCCGTATTTAACGCGGGGCAAATGGGGCAGCTGCCCCGGGCCCAGTTTCTCCTGGGGGTGCCCAAGGCCAGCTGCCTCTTGAGCCTACTGGCCACTGGTGACATGGGGGGTGGCAGCAGGGCACAGGGAGATGAACACTTCCATTGTGGAAGCGCTCATCTCCATAGTCATCTGTATCGCTGTCCTCAGGACAGCGATACACATGGAAGTGTCCCTGTTCCTCTGATAGGCTGCAGGCACTAGGCTTGTAGGCCGGTGCAGGAGGCGCAATGGCCTAATCGAGCCGCCTGAGCCGTACAGCGCGGGCGGGACAAAGGCCGGAAGAGGCCTGCATCGCATCGCTGCAAGCCTGATGGAGGTAAGTATAAGTGTTTATTTTTTTATATGGTACTACTTACTGGCACATGATTGGGGGGGGGGGGAGCATCTATGGGGGTACTTGTTAATGGCACATGGTTGGGGGGCATCTATGGGGGCACATCTTACTGGCACATTATTAAGGGCACTAATGGGGCACTTCTTACTGGCATATTATTGGGGGCATCTACTGAGGCCACAAAGAAGGGGTATGTTATATAGGGGAAGGGGGGGAGAGGAACACTATGGGGGATTCTACTGAGGCCACAAAGAAGGGGTAGAAGGGGTATTTTAAATGGGGGGATTTGTATAGGGGGCATTTTATACTGGGGCACATTATGGTGGGTACTATAGGGGAGGGGAGAGAGGAGTACTATGGGCTCATCTATGGGGGGCACTAAGAAAGGGTGTAAAAAAGGTTTTTTTATACTTGCTAATTATGAGGGACACTGAGGGCATCTACTGGGGCATTTTATACTGGTACATTATGGGGGGCACTAGGAAGAAGGGGGGGAGAGGAGAACTATGGGGCATTTACTGGGGACACTATATAGGAGTATTTTATACTGGCACATTGTAGGGGCACTATGGTGTTTTTTTTTTTTAAACTGGCACATAAGAATTATTACTACTGAGGGGGCATTATGGTGGGCTTTATTACTACTGGGGGTCTATCGGGAACATGATTACTAGTATGGGCACTATGGGAGCATTATTACTTCTGGGGCATGTTGGGGGGACTGTAGGCGCACTATTACTATCATGTGGGCTCTAGCAGAGAATTATTCTTATTGGGACTGTTAGGAGCACTATTACTGTGGGGGCACCTTGGCACAGTATCAGCCTACCACAAATATTTTTGGGGGACGTTATGTTTACACTATTAGTGTCAGGGGCACTATTTGCTGGGCGCAGTTATTTTAGGGCACTGTGTGTCTATAATTATTGCAGGGCACTATCTGCCTGGTACTACTATTATCAGGGGGTTTATATGTTTTTGCCGTATAATATTGGGGAGCACAGCGGCACAGTATTGGGGGTGGTCGGATAATTTGTTCAGAAGATGGGAGGATAATGGAAAAGTTGTAAACTAAGATTTTATTTGTCAAACTGCAGAGACGAGAAATGGCTGAAAAATGGTGGTGTGGTCTGAAAGGAGAAGATGAGGAAAGAGAACATCTACATCAAAGGAGACATCACTCACTGGATGTAAGAGCTATGTGGTGCTGTATTACACTGTATGTAGGGGTGGATGGAGGGGTTAGTAGTACAGTACTATCTGCACATTGAACAAAAAAAAAAAATGAATCTGCAAAATAATATATATTTGTGTCAGAAGTTAGTTGTGCTTTTTTAATTTTTAGAATATTGATACTCTGCCATTTTTTTTGATGCTTTTGTGCTGCTTCTTTTTTCCACCTCTATATTAAGGGACACTATAGTTACCAGAACTACAACAGCTAAACGTAGTAGTTCTGGTGTCTCTGGTGTCTATAGCATGTCTCTGTAAGGCCTCTTTCACACGACAGTTTTTTTTTTCCGTTTTGCGGCCCGTCTTTAGCGTTCCGTATACGGAACCATTCATTTCAATGGTTCCGCAAAATAAAAACGGAATGTACTCCGTATGCATTCCGTTTCCGTATTTCCGTTGAAAGATAGAACATGTCCTATATTTGGCCGCAAATCACGTTCCGTGGCTCCATTAAAGTCAATGGGTCCGCAAAAAAACGGAATGCATCCGTATGTCTTCCGTATCCGTTCCGTTTTTTGCGGAACCATCTATTGAAAATGTTATGCCCAGCCCAATTTTTTCTATGAAATTACTGTATACTGTATATGCCATACGGAAAAACGGAACGGAAACACAACGGAAAAAAAAAACTGAACAACGGATCCGTTTAAAACGGACTGCAAAACACTGAAAAAGCCATACGGTCGTGTGAAAGAGGCCTAAGCTTGTTAATGTAAACACCAGTGATGGCCAGCGAACATATGCAATGTGCCATCTTAACTAACAAGTCCGGCGAGGCACAGGTAAGTACTTAACCCTGTGCACGAGCCGGTCTGAAATGAAATGCGGTCTCCGGGAGCAGGCAGTTCCAAGAACAGCCTCCGGGGGCAGTTCTCGGAACCTCCTGCTCCCGGAGACCACATTTAATTTCAGACCGGCTCACGCACAGGCACATGTAAGGACTTACCGGTGCCTCGCCGGACTTGTCAGTTAGCATGGCAGATCGCATGTGTTCGCTGGCGAACACTGCCAACTGGCCATCTCTAGTAAATAGAGTTGAGCGGACACCTGGATGTTCGGATTCGCCGAACTTGAAATATAAATTCGGGTTCGGGACCCGAACCCCATTGAAGTCAATGGGGAACCAAACTTTTGAGCACTAAAATGGGTGTAAAAATGTAATGGAAAGAGCTAGAGGGCTGCAAAATGTGCCTAAGAGCATGGCAAATGCCCTGCAAACAAATGTGGAAAGGGAAATGAATTAAAAAAACATAACGGACCTTAAAAATTTAAAATTAGGAATGATGTAAAAGGAAGAGGTTGAGGAGGCGGTGAATGGGTGGATGTGGCCGTGTAGGCTCACGTGGCGGTCTAGGTGGAAGCGGCGGCGAAGGAGGAATAGGTAGCCAACACAGATGGGTGTTATTTTGCATTTTGATATAGGGGGTATCCCCCAAAATATTGGGACATATAAAAAAAAAAAAAAAAGGGAATAAGTGCACTTGAGTACAAGGATGTATGGTTGAGGCTGTTAGAACTGTCTATTCTGCACAAGGTACGGACAAGTCTTGTGGGATCCAGGCCTGGTTCATTTTAATGAACGGGAGCTTGTCCACGTTGGCTGTGGACAGGTGGCTGCGTCTGTCTGTAATGACGCCTCCTGCCGTGCTAAATACACGTTCAGAGAGTACAGTGGCTGCAGGGCAGGCCAGCACCTCCAAGGGAGACTGTAGGGATTTGCTCTGGTAAGCAGGGTAAGCGGACGCAGTACAGAGGCAAGAACACGTTAGTAAAGCAAAAAGTTCAGTGTTTATTCACACCCAAGTAAAAACATTACACAAACACTTTGCAGAGTCCTGGTGGTGTTAATTCACACCACAGGAATTCCTCGTGTTATTTCACACGGCCAAAGTCCACAGAACTCAAAACAAACACGTCACCTGGATATCCACAGCTGGCTTTAGGGCGCCTGGCTTCCAGCTGGTGGCTCTCATGCAGCTCCCAGAGACACAGAGCCTTCACAGCTCCACTTTCACTTGGAGGAACATACCACACCCAGCTGAGCTGCTGGCTGGGTTTTTAAACCCCAGCCCAAAACCTGGCCTGGTCGTGGGGAACAGCCACCCACCCTGCTCTTTGGCTGCTCCCAATAAGAACCGTCCCGGATCGGCTTTTCAGCCACACTAAGAATAAACAGTGTCAGCAAGCACTAGCTGCGGCTGACACATAAAAAAACCGGTTCTTATCTCACCGAGGCCAGGAACCTCGGTGACACGTACCTTCCGTCAATGACGGACCCTTGCGCCTTCCTACATACCTCCCCCCATTGTTCAATCCTGTGGGGGTGAACACATGCCAGACAGTGTACTCGGGAAAGGGCATCCACGTTTCCCTGTAACCGCCCTGCCCTGTGTTCTACTGTGAACTTTGCAGCGATAAGAACCACCTGGTGACCCGAACATTCCTCTCTTTGGCCTGGCTCGCTCATCCACTTGAGAGGGGAGTGATCGCTCACCAGACGGAATTTCCTCCCCAACAGATAATAGCGGAGAGACTCGAGTGCCCACTTGATGGCCAGGCACTCTCTCTCCACTATACTGTACCGGGTCTCCGCTGGAGTGAGCTTACGGCTCAGGAAGACAAAGGAATGCTCCCCCCCCCGTTGACTTCCTGAGACAGTACAGCACCGAGGCCCACTTCGGAGGCATCAGTCTGGACCACAAATTCCCTCTTGAATTCGGGCGTCACCAAAACCGGCGACCCACCCAGGGCCGACTTCAAAGCGGAGAAAACCTCTTCTGCCTGGTCATTCCAGCGGACTATCACGGACTTCCGTCCCTTTAAAAGCCCTGTCAATGGAGCCGCTAAAGTGGCAAAATGGGGAACAAACCTCATGTAATAGCCCACCATTCCCAGGAATGACCTTACTTGTCTAGAGGTGGCAGGTCGGGGCCAATTCCGTATCGCCTCTATTTTGCTCACTTGGGGTTTAATGACTCGGCGCCCAATGACATACCCAAGGTATTTCGTCTCCTCTAACCCTATTGCACATTTCTTTGGGTTAGCTGTTAGTCCTGCCTTTCGAAGGGAGTCCACTACAGCCTGTACTTTAGGTAGGTGACTTTCCCAGTCGCTGCTATGGACAACGATATCGTCCAGGTACGCCGAAGCGTATCGACGATGTGGACGGAGTACAATATCCACTAGCCTTTGAAACGTGGCGGGAGCGCCATGTAGACCAAAGGGTAATAACTTGTACTGATACAGTCCCTCTGGCATGACAAAAGCCGTTTTTTCTTTGGCAGCCTCTGTCAAGGGTACCTGCCAGTACCCTTTGGTGAGGTCCAACACAGAAAAATACCGGGCTTGGCCCAACTTTTCAATAAGCTCATCCACTCGGGGCATGGGATACGCGTCAAATTTGGAAACACCTCATTAAGTTTGCGGAAGTCATTACAGAACCTCAATGTCCCGTCTGGCTTGGGTATTAATACTATTGGACTGGCCCACTCACTTTTAGACTCTTCAATGACATCCAGCCGCAACATGAGTTGCACTTCCTCCGAGATGGCTTTTCGCCGAGCCTCGGGTACTCGGTATGGTTTTAACCGGATTTTTGCCTGAGGCTCAGTGACAATGTCATGTTGGATTAATGGACAATGTCATTGTGGCAACCGCTTCCCTTGCATCAGACTTAGGAGCCGGAATCTCCTGTCCAAGAAAGCCCGGCCGTGGACTGTCTTCCGTACAGGTTTCCCTATCCTTCCAAGGTTTTAGCAAATTAACATGGTAAACCTGCTCTGGCTTTCGCCTCCCCGGCTGGTGTACTTTGTAATTTACCTCTCCTATTTTTTCACGTACCTCGTAGGGCCCCTGCCACCTGGCTAGGAACTTACTGTCCACTGTCGGCACCAGAACCAAAACCCAATCACCCGGGTTAAAGTTCCGGGCCCGAGCCTGCCGATTATAGATCCGACTCTGGGCTCGCTGAGCGGCCTCCATATGTTCTCTGACAAGAGGCAAAACGGTCTCTATCCGCTGTTGCATCTTGGTAACATATTCCAGGACGCTTTTATGCGGAGTGCGTTGTTGTTCCCATGCCTCTTTGGCTACGTCCAACAAGCCACGAGGATGTCTGCCATATAGCAATTCGAAGGGCGAGAACCCAGTAGAGGCCTGGGGCACCTCTCGCACTGCGAACATGAGATAGGGCAGAAGAAGGTCCCAATCCTTTCCATCTTTGGTCACCACCCTTTTTAACATGGTTTTTAGAGTTTTATTAAACCTTTCCACTAGTCCATCCGTTTGTGGATGGTACACGGACGTCCGTAACTGTTTTATCCGCAGCAACTTGCAGAGATCCCTCATGACCTTGGACATAAAAGGGGTCCCCTGGTCAGTCAGGACCCCTTTAGGTAGCCCCACTCGGGAGAACATCTCCATTAGCTCTTTAGCTATAAGTTTCGCAGAAGTATGTCGCAGTGGCACTGCCTCCGGGTACTGAGTAGCGTAATCAAGGACAACCAAATGTGTTGGTGTCCCCTGGAGGACTTGGGTACAGGACCTACTAAGTCCATAGCGATTCGCTCAAACGGTACATCAATGATCAGGAGGGGTACCAAGGGACTGCGAAAAAGGTGCTGGGGGCTAGTTGCCTGGCAGGTCGGGCAAGACTTACAGAACTCGTCCACTTCTTTAAACAAACACACTGGGCCAGTAAAACCGTTGTAGTATCCGGTCCTGTGTTTTCTGCATTCCCAGATGACCCCCGAGAACATGCTGGTGTGCTAACTCTAACACGAGTTTGCAATAAGCCTGAGGCACCACCAAATGTTCAACGGATTCACCTCGCAGCTGATTTACCCGATACAACATCTCCTGATGGACCACAAAACGGGGGAACACCGACTCTGCCCCTGGTTGTTGTGGTTCACCATCTATTATTAGCACATTTTCCCAGGCTCGGGACAAGGTTGGATCCCGGTGTTGAGCGGTACCAAAGTTATCCCCGGAGACATTGAGGTCTGCCAGCTCAGGCCCCGGCGGCAAGTCCTCCATGTCTCCCACCATTACACTCAGCGGAGTTGTCTCCTCCTCTTCCACCGAAGTGGCGGTCACCCCTACCTTCGGACTCAGGTTCCCAGGGTTCTGGTCTCCCCCCTGAGCTGAGCCATTCTGCTAGGGTTACACCTGTATCATGCGTATCAGTCACTCTCGGAACCGGCCACAGTGCCGTGAAACCCGGGAAGTCTCTCCCTACTATAAGTTCATAGTGGAGGTGGGTTGCAACAGCCACCTCGTGGATCCACCTGACAGAAACCGTAGACAGAGACACCATAGCAGTAGGATAGTCTTTTAAGTCCCCATGGATACACATGACTCCAACCTTACGGCCGGTGTACTCAGCGGAGCGTACCAGGGAAGCACTTACCAGGGTCACCAGACTTCCTGAGTCCAACAGAGCCTCCGCTGGAGTGTCTCCCACCTCAACCTGGCACAGGTGGTTCAGAGACTCCGAAGCACCCACTGCACACAGTTTCCTGGCATATAATGATTGACGGAAGCCCCAGTTCATGTCCATGGGTTCCCCCTGACGTGGACAGTCCGCTCGAACATGGCCTGGCTCTCGACACCGCCAGCAGATTATAGGAGCGGGGTCCACAGGGGTTATATCCCGGGCAGGTTTGATGGGCACCGGTTGTTGGGTCCGGGGTGGAGAGTTACGGGATCTGACTGCCCCCCTCCCAACAGAACCCCCCTGTAAGTTCCGGGTAGCCTCATAGTGCTCCACCAGGTAGACCATCTCCAGCGCATTCCCTGGGGAGACCTGGCCAATCCATTGCTGGAGAGGGGGTGGCAGAGCCCTCCACAACCTGTCTGCTAATAACCGGTCCAACATAGCAGTGGGGCTCAACACGTCAGGATGTAGCCACTTTTGTAACAGGTTAAGCAGGTCATAATACTGGGGTCTCACGGACTCCGCCGGGTTGAACCCCCACTGATGCACCCGCTGGGCCCGGACCAGCACATTCAACCCCAGTCTTGCCAAAATCTCCCCCTTTCTTTACCTTTGGGTAGTCGGCCGCTTGATCATCAGGCAAGTCGAAAAACACCCGCTGGGACTCTGATGTCAGAAAAGGAGCGATGACCTCAGCCCACTGGTCTTGGGGCAGCTTTTCCTTGGTGGCCACTTTTTCATACATCGCCAGGTAGGTCTCGATGTCGTCTGCGGGGGTCATTTTAGGGATCGCTGCACGTACTGCTTTCCGGGCATCGTGTACGCTTGGGGTTGCTCCTGCTGACTGTAACGCCATTACATGTTGTAGCAGCAACTGGTTGGTCTCCTGCTGCTGCTTATTAGCCTCGCGTTGTTGCAGGTTAGCCTCCACAAGGGCCTTCATAACTGCCTCCATTTCGTCTCTTGACACCGGTTTGAATCTAGCCGGTTTGATAAATGACATACAACCGCGCGAGAAAAAAAATATATTTTCGGCGTTCACGCCAGCCTCACTGCGCTTGCCCGCATCCTCCACCAATTGTACGGATTTGCTCTGGTAGGCAGGGTAAGCGGACGCAGTACAGAGGCAAGAAGACGGTAGTAAAGCAAAAAGTTAAGTGTTTATTCACACCCAAGGAAAAACATAACACAAACACTTTGCAGAGTCCTGGTGTTAATTCACACCTCAGGAATTCCTCGTGTTATTTCACACGGCCAAAGTCCACAGAACTCAAAACAAACACGTCACCTGGATATCCACAGCAGGCTTTAGGGCGCCTGGCTTCCAGCTGGTGGCTCTCATGCAGCTCCCAGAGACACAGAGCCTTCACAGCTCTACTTTCACTTGGAGGAACATACCACACCCAGCTGAGCTACTGGCTGGGTTTTTAAACCCCAGCCCAAAACTTGGCCTGGATGTGGGGAACAGCCACCCACCCTGCTCTTTGGCTGCTCCCAATAAGAACCGGCCCGGATCGGCATTTCAGCCACACTAAGAATAAACAGTGTCAGCAAGCACTAGCTGCGGCTGACACATAAAATAACCGGTTCTTATCTCACCGAGGCCAGGAACCCTTGTGCCTTACTACAAGACCCAGAAGTTGAATGGGGCAGAACCATCAGTCAGTACGTGTAGGCGTGTGCACAGGTACTGTTCCACCATGTTGTTCAAATGCTGCCTCCTGCTAACACGCTCCATCAGCAGTTGGGGCCGGTTGTCGCGGCGAGGTGACAAAGCTATTCCACATGTCGGCCATGCTAACCCTGCCTTCTGAGGTGCTGGCGCTGACACAGCTGCGTTGGCAACCTCTTCCTCCTCCCCTGCCTTTGCCTTGTGCTTCCACTTGTCCCCCAGCGTCAGTCGGGAATGCTCTCAGAAGCGCGTCTACCAGCGTGCGCCTGTAGTCGCGCATCTTCCATTCATGCTCCAGTGAGGGAATTAAGGACGGCACATTGTCTATGTAATGGAGATCCAGCAGGGTGGCCACCCAGTAGTCAGCACACACCCAGTAGACAGCACACGTTAAAATGTGGGCAACTCTGCTGTCATTGCGCAGGCACTGCAGCATGTAGTCGCTCATGTGTGCCAGGCTGCCTAGAGGAAAGGACAAGCTGTCCTCTGTGGGAGGCGTATCGTCTGCATCCTCCGTATCCCCCCAGCCAGGCACCAGTGATGGGCCCGAGCTGCGTTGGATGCCACCCAGCTGTGAACATGCTTCATGCCCATCCTCCTCCTCGTCCTCCAGTAGTGGGCCCTGGCTGGCCAAATTTGTACCTGGCTTCTGCTATTGCAAAAATCCTCTTACTGAGCCACTTCTAAAAGACTGGTGTCACGGATGATGTTGCAGATAGCTGGAAGTTATGGATAACCATCCGACTGGCTTGATCACAAACTAAGGAGCATAAAGGTGACCCCTATAAAACCCTAAGAGCTCACCCTGACTGCTAAGCACATACAAGGTTCTCAGAGATAGACGATTGCATGCACTCGTACCTAGACTGTGTGACACCTGAAAACCCTATAATAGTGAGGGGACACGACCACCGTCTCCCTGCACTTAATATGGAGGGAGTCAGGGTCACCTAGAATCAAGCCAGCAAGGAAACACAATAAATGTAAGGACTTATCTGAACAAGCAGCAACAGAAGATTCCAGCAGTGAACACTTCAATCCAGGAAGTAGTATAAACTGCAAAGTGAGGCAGTATGGGAGGGAATATAAAGGAAAGAGGATTAGTCTAAATAGGTGACACCTGGGAGAAGGAAATTGGATGACAAAGTGAAACCAAAACAAAGAACATCATGCAAGAGGTAGAAAAGGACGTCTGTCAGACCTTCTCACAGAAGTGGCGGTGACAGTACCCCTCCTTCTACGGGTGGACTCCGGACACTCAGAACCCACCTTCACCTTCTCAGGATGAGACCTTTGGAAAGCCTTGATGAGACGAGTGGCCTTAATGTCCGCCACTGGGACCCACATCCTCTCCTCAGGACCATAACCCTCCCAATGAACAAGGTATTGGAGAGAACCGCGGATAATGCGAAAATCCACAATCCTAAAGACCTGGAATTCAAGATTACCATTAAAATAAAATCGGAGAAGGAGGCAAAGAGGAGGGTACAGTGGGTTGGACATAAGGTTTTAATAGGGACCTATGAAAAACATTATGGATCTTCCAAGTCTGAGGAAGATCAAGACGGAAGGCAACGGGATTGATGACGGACAAGATCTTGTAAGGCCCAATAAACTTAGGACCCAACTTTCAGGAGGGAACCTTCAGTTTGATATTCTTTGAAGACAACCACACCAGATCACCCACATTCAGGTCCGGACGAGGATCACGTCTCTTATCCGCCACACGCTTATATCTCTCACTCATCCTCTTCAGATTACCCTGAATCTTTTGCCAAACAAATGACAAAGACGAGGAAAATCTCTCCTCATCAGGTAAACCAGAAGACACCTCTCCAGAGAATGTCCAAAACTGTGGATGAAACCCATATGCACCAAAAAATGGTGACTTATCAGATGACTCCTGGCGACGCTTATTTAAAGCAAACTCAGCAAGGGACAAAAAAGAATACCAATCCTCCTGATTCTCCGGCACAAAACAGCGCAGATATGTCTCCAGATTCTGATTGACGCGTTCGGTCTGACCATTCAACTGCGGGTGAAAAGCAGAAGAAAATGACAACTGAATCCCCAAGCGAGAACAGAAGGCCTTCCAGAATCTGAAAACAAATTGCGTGCCCCTATCAGAAACAATGTCTGAAGGAATGCCATGCAATTTAACAATGTGATCAACAAACGCTTGCGCCAACGTCTTAGCATTGGGTAACCCAGGAAAGGTAATGAAATGCGCCATTTTGCTAAAACGGTCGACTAGCACCAGAATCACAGTCTTCCCCGAGGAACGAGGTAGGTCCGTAATGAAGTCCATGGACAGATGCGTCCAAGGACGGGAAGGAATGGGTAACGGGAGGAGAGAACCCGATGGCCGTGAATGAGGGACCTTGGCAGGAGCGCAGGTCTCGCAGGCTGCCACAAAAACCTCAACCGTCTTACGAAGAGCCGGCCACCAGAATCTCCGAGCAATGAGATCCACTGTGGCTCTACTCCCCGGGTGCCCAACAAGGACCGTATTGTGGTGCTCCTTAAAAACCTTGTGTTGTAAAGCGAGAGGCACAAACAACCTCCCAGGAGGACAAAGATCAGGAGCCTCTGCCTGGGCTGCCTGAACCTCTGCCTCCAAATCAGGATAAAGAGCAGAGACGACCACCCCTTCAGCCAAAATGGGACCCGGGTCTTCAAAGTTCCCCCCTCCCGGAAAACAACGTGACAGGGCATCAGCCTTCACATTTTTTACCCCAGGGTAGAACGTGACAACAAAATTAAACCTAGAAAAGAATAAAGACCATCTGGCCTGTCTCGGGTTCAAACGCTTGGCTGATTCCAAGTAGGCCAGAGTCTTATGGTCGATAAACACGGTGGCGCCATTCCTCAAAAGCTAATTTGATGGCCAACAACTCCTTATCTCCCACATCGTAATTTTTCTCTGCGGAGGAGAGTTTCCTTGAGAAAAAGGCACACGGTCGCCATTTGGCAGGAGAGGGACCCTGAGATAAGACCGCACCCACACCCACCTCAGAAGCGTCCACCTCACAATTAAAGGTAGAGAGACATCAGGTTGTACCAAAATGGGAGCGGAAGCAAAACTCTCTTTGATACTAGAAAAGGCCTTAAGCGCATCTACTGACCAGGAGGAAAAATCTACCCCCTTTTTAGTCATATCAGTGAGTGGCTTAACAACAGAGGAATAATTAAAAATGAACTTTCTGTAATAATTGGCAAAACCCAAATACCGCATCAGCGCCTTCTGATTCTCAGGAAGCTCCCAATCAAGCACAGCGCGGACCTTCTCAGGGTCCATGCGAAAACCAGAAGCGGAGAGAAGAAAACCAAGAAATTGAAATTGAATCTCCGGAACCGCAAACACACATTTTTCCAGTTTAGCATACAATTTATTCTCCCGCAGAATGAGCAAGACCTGACGTAGGTGGTCCCTATGAGTTTTGAAATCAGGAGAAAAAATCAAAATGTCATCTAGATACACCAGTACAAATTTCCCCATTAAATGATAAAAAATGCTGTTTACAAAATATTGGAAGACGGACAGAGCATTCATCAAACCAAAGGGCATAACCAAATACTCGAAATGACCCTCAGGGGTATTGAAGGCCGTCTTCCATTCGTCCCCTTCCCTGACCCTGACTAGGTTGTATGCCCCTCTTAAATCCAACTTAGAAAAAACTTTATCCCCAACAATCTGGTTAAACAGGTCCGGGATCAGAGGAAGCGGATATGGGTCACGAATTGTGATACAGTTCAGCTCCCTGAAATCCAGACAAGGTCATAAAGAACCATCTTTTTTCTTAACAAAAAAAAAAAACAGCGGCAACAGGTGACTTCGAGGGTCGGATGTGTCCCTTTATCACACTCTCAGAGATATAAGTACGCACAGCGACTCTTTCAGGTTGGGAGAGATTGTATAAACGTGATTTTGGCAGCTTGGTTGGCGCCTGGGATGAGATTAATAGGACAATCGTACTCCCGGTGAGGGGGCAACTCCTGGACACCACTCTCGGAAAACACATCCAAAAATTCAGAGAGAAAAGATGGTAGTGTCTTGGTAGAAACCTCTGAAAGAGACGCCGTGAGGCAATTCTCTCTGCAAAAGTCACTCCAACCATTTATTTGCCTTGCTTGCCAATCAATGGTGGGGTTATGTTTAGTGAGCCAGGGTAGACCATACACTAGAGGAGTAGGTAATCCGCTTAGGACGAAACATGACATATCCTCAATATGAGCATCACCCACAGTCAAACGGATATTGGGAACTATGCCCTTTAATGATTTTTGAGAAAGTGGAGCGGAATCGATAGCAAAAACAGGTATATCATTTTCCAAAGTGCATACCTGGAAACCATGTGTTATAGCAAATTGATTATCAATAGAGTTGAGCGAACACCTGGATGTTCGGGTTCGAGAAGTTCGGCCGAACTTCCCGGAAATGTTCGGGTTCGGGATCCGAACTCGACCCGAACTTCGCCCCGAACCCGAACCCCATTGTAGTCAATGGGGACCCAAACTTTTCGGCATTAAAAAGGCTGTAAAATAGCCCAGGAAAGGGCTAGAGGGCTGCAAAATGCAGCAAAATGTAGGTAAATCCCCTGCAAACAAATGTGGATAGGGAAATGAATTAAAATTAACCAATATCAATTGGAGAGAGGTCTCATGGCAGAGAATCAGGCTTCATGTCATAGCAGAGAATCAGGCTTCACGTCACCCACCACTGGAACAGGCCATTGTCAGATATTTAGGCCCCGGCACCCAGACAGAGGAGAGAGGTCCCATAGCAGAGAATCAGGCTTCATGTCACCCACCACTGGAACAGGCCATTGTCAGATATTTTTAGGCCCCAGCACCCAGACAGATGAGAGAGGTCCCATAGCAGAGAATCAGGCTTCATGTCATAGCAGAGAATCAGGCTTCAAGTCATAGCAGAGAATCAGGCTTCATGTCATAGCAGAGAATCAGGCTTCACGTCACCCACCACTGGAACAGGCCATTGTCAGATATTTAGGCCCCGGCACCCAGACAGAGGAGAGAGGTCCCATAGCAGAGAATCAGGCTTCATGGCATAGCAGAGAATCAGGCTTCACGTCACCCACCACTGGAACAGGCCATTGTCAGATATTTAGGCCCCGGTGTCACGACTGTGACTGATCCAGACAGGTCTGGGAGGAGAAGGTCGCAGCGACTTGCTACTCGCGATAGCTTGTGAGTTTGCTCCGTGGTTCAGGGTATGTCATCTGGGTTTTGCCTTGTGAACCTTTTTGTCCTGACTGGGAGTTTGTAGGCATCCTTGGTGGTCAAACCACTGACGGACATGACCCGAAAGGGATCCGATTTTTCCAAATGGTCACATGCAGCCAAAATTACCTTTGTGTCTCTGAAGGAGAGGTTCACCTCGGCCCCTATTCTCGTACAGCCAGATGTCTCGCTTCCTTTTATTGTAGAGGTTGACGCATCAGAGGTGGGGGTGGGAGCGGTACTATCTCAGGGCCCGTCCCCTGGTGAATGGCGTCCGTGTGCTTTCTTTTCGAAGAAATTGTCTACTGCAGAAAGGAACTATGATATTGGCCACAGGGAACTTTTGGCTATTAAGTTGGCCTTTGAGGAGTGGCGTCATTTTTTGGAGGGGGCGGTTCATCCCGTCACGGTGATTACTGATCACAAAAACTTATTATATCTGGAGTCTGCTAAACGTCTTACCCCTAGACAGGCTCGGTGGTCGTTATTTTTTACTAGGTTTAATTTTGTAATAACCTATCGCCCGGGGGCAAAAAATACTAAGGCGGATGCATTGTCTTGTAGTTTTCCTGGAGGGGGTGATGTTGAGGTACCAGAGCCCATTTTGCAAAAGGGGGTGGTGGTCTCTGCATTACACTCAGGTTTGGAGGGGAGGGTGTTAGAAGCCCAGGGGGACGCCCCGGCCTCCTGCCCCTCGGGTAAACTGTTTGTGCCAGAAAATTTACGACTGGAGATACTAAAAGAACACCATAACTCCACACTGGCAGGACACCCAGGTAGTAGGGCAACCTCTGAGTTAGTGTCTCGTCGGTTCTGGTGGCCTAAATGGCGCCAGGAGGTGTTGAATTTTGTGTCTGCATGTGCTACCTGTGCTCGTTCTAAGGTAGATCATACTCGTCCGGCAGGGCGTCTTTTACCTCTGGCCATCCCCAACAGGCCTTGGACGCACCTGTCAATGGATTTCATTACGGATCTACCAGTATCAGCGGGGAAGACTGTTATTCTGGTAGTTGTTGACAGATTCAGTAAAATGGTGCACTTTATTGCTCTTGCCGCATTGCCTAATGCTAACACACTGGCTCAGGTTTTTATTGACCACATCGTGAAGCTTCACGGGGTCCCTTCCGATATTGTTTCGGATCGTGGTACCCAATTCGTTTCTAAATTTTGGAAAGCTTTTTGTTCTCGTTTAGGGGTTCATCTGTCGTTTTCTTCATCTTTCCATCCACAGTCCAACGGTCAGACTGAACGTACCAATCAAAACCTAGAGACTTATTTGAGATGCTTTGTTTCCGAAAATCAGGAGGAATGGTCATCTTATTTACCGTTAGCTGAGTTCGCCATTAATAATCGTCGTCAAGAATCCACTGATAAGTCTCCATTTTTTGGTGCGTATGGTTTCCATCCTCAGTTTTGAACGTTTAGTGAGGGGGGGCCGTCTGGGATTCCCGAGGAGGAACGATTTGCGTCTTCACTTTCTTCAGTGTGGCAGAGTGTGCAAGAAAGTTTGAAGAGAATTGGTGGTAGATACAAACGTGCGGCTGATAGGAAGCGCTCTGAAGGTCCGGACCTTGGGGTGAATGACTTGGTGTGGTTGTCTACCAGAAATATCAAGTTGAAGGTTCCCTCGTGGAAATTGGGTCCGAGATTTATTGGTCCTTATAGGGTAATTAAGATCATTAACCTGGTGGCTTTTCGACTGGAGCTACCTCAGACTCTAAGGATCCATAATGTCTTCCACAGATCTCTGCTTAAGAGATATGTAGAACCTCCTGAACCATTGCCACTACCGCCTCCACCGGTGGTTGTTGATGGCAGTCTTGAGTTTCAGGTAGAAAAGATTGTTGATTCACGATATGTTCGCCGCTCTCTTCAGTACCTGGTGCACTGGAAAGGTTATGGTTCCGAAGAGAGAATGTGGGTTCCAGCATCAGAGATAAAAGCGGACAGACTCATTCGGGCTTTTCATAGCTCCCATCCGGAGAGGCCTGGTCTTGAGGGTCCAGGGGCCCCTCGTAGAAAGGGGGGTACTGTCACGACTGTGACTGATCCAGACAGGTCTGGGAGGAGAAGGTCGCAGCGACTTGCTACTCGCGATAGCTTGTGAGTTTGCTCCGTGGTTCAGGGTATGTCATCTGGGTTTTGCCTTGTGAACCTTTTTGTCCTGACTGGGAGTTTGTAGGCATCCTTCTCAGGTGAGTCCTGTCTGCCACTCCCAGCTACTATATTAGTTTCAGTTTCACTTGCAGTCATTGCCAGATATAGTCCTTACTTCCAGTGCTACTCTGACCTTGGAAGGAGATCGATTGATGGTGTTGCTGTGGAGCTCTTGTCCGGCGTGGACTGTCGTGTTTGGGATCGCCTTCTCTGCTCGTGACTGGATAAGTCTATCTGCTGTAGATTGTTTGTTGTTGTCTTCCCCTGTTGTTCTCCTAGACGTCAGTGATGGTGACTAGCGCTCCCATCGGCCTTTCCCCAGTCCAGTGTTAGGGCGACTGAGGGTTTAGGCATCCAGCTCGCCGCACGGGTTCACACCCCGTCTAGGGTATCAGGGCAGACAGGTGCCAGCTTAGGGTGACTCAGGGGTGGCCATTCTATTTCCTATCCGTAGATAAGGGTCCCCCTTCCCCTCCGTCTGGTGCGACACGACTGCTGCTGGGATAGCGGTCGTGACACCCGGCACCCAGACAGAGGTGAGAGGTCCCATAGCAGAGAATCAGGCTTCATGTCATAGCAGAGAATCAGGCTTCAAGTCATAGCAGTGAATCAGGCTTCATGTCATAGCAGAGAATCAGGCTTCACGTCACCCACCACTGGAACAGGCCATTGTCAGATATTTAGGCCCCGGCACCCAGACAGAGGAGAGAGGTCCCATAGCACCCATAGCAGAGAATCAGGCTTCATGTCACCCACCACTGGAACAGGCCATTGTCAGATATTTTTAGGCCCCGGCACCCAGACAGAGGAGAGAGGTCCCATAGCAGAGAATCAGGCTTCATGTCATAGCAGAGAATCAGGCTTCAAGTCATAGCAGAGAATCAGGCTTCATGTCATAGCAGAGAATCAGGCTTCATGTCACCCACCACTGGAACAGGCCATTGTCAGATATTTAGGCCCCGGCACCCAGACAGAGGAGAGAGGTTCCATAGCAGAGAATCAGGCTTCATGGCATAGCAGAGAATCAGGCTTCACGTCACCCACCACTGGAACAGGCCATTGTCAGATATGTAGGCCCCGGCACCCAGACAGAGGAGAGAGGTCCCATAGCAGAGAATCAGGCTTCATGTCATAGCAGAGAATCAGGCTTCAAGTCATAGCAGAGAATCAGGCTTCAAGTCATAGCAGAGAATCAGGCTTCATGTCATAGCGGAGAATCAGGCTTCACGTCACCCAACACTGGAACAGGCCATTGTCAGATATTTAGGCCCCGGCACCCAGACAGAGGAGAGAGGTCCCATAGCAGAGAATCAGGCTTCATGTCACCCACCACTGGAACAGGCCATTGTCAGATATTTTTAGGCCCCGGCACCCAGACAGAGGAGAGAGGTCCCATAGCAGAGAATCAGGCTTCATGGCATAGCAGAGAATCAGGCTTCACGTCACCCACCACTGGAACAGGCCATTGTCAGATATTTAGGCCCCGGCACCCAGACAGAGGAGAGAGGTCCCATAGCAGAGAATCAGGCTTTATGTCATAGCAGAGAATCAGGCTTTATGTCACCCAACACTGGAACAGGCCACTGTCAGATATTTTTAGGCCCCGGCACCCAGACAGAGGAGAGGTTCATTCAACTTTGGGTTGCCCCGCAATATAATGGTAAAATGAAAATAAAAAAAGGATTGAATGAGGAAGTGCCCTGGAGTACAATAATATATGGTTAAGGGGAGGTAGTTATAAATGGCTAATCTGCACAAGGGATGGACAGGTCCTGTGGGATCCATGCTTGGTTCATTTTTATGAACGTCAGCTTGTCCACATTGGCTGTAGACAGGCGGCTGTGTTTGTCTATAATGACGCCCCCTGCCATGCTGAATACACGTTCAGACAAAACGCTGGCCGCCGGGCAAAATTTGGAGACCCAGAAGTTGAATGGGGCCGAACCATCAGTCAGTACGTGGAGGGGTGTGCACACGTACTGTTCCACCATGTTAGTGAAATGTTGCCTCCTGCTAACACGTTCCGTATCAGGTGGTGGTGCAGTTAGCTGTGGCGTGGTGACAAAACTTTTCCACATCTCTGCCATGCTAACCCTGCCCTCAGAGGAGCTGGCCGTGACATAGCTGCGTTGGCGACCTCTTGCTCCTCCTCTGCCTTCGCCTTGGGCTTCCACTTGTTCCCCTGTGACATTTGGGAATGCTCTCCGTAGCGCGTCTACCAACGTGCGCTTGTACTCGCGCATCTTCCTATCACGCTCCAGTGCAGGAAGTAAGGTGGGCACATTGTCTTTGTACCGGGGATCCAGCAGGGTGGCAACCCAGTAGTCCGCACACGTTAAAATGTGGGCAACTCTGCTGTCGTTGCGCAGGCACTGCAGCATGTAGTCGCTCATGTGTGCCAGGCTGCCCAGAGGTAAGGACAAGCTGTCCTCTGTGGGAGGCGTATCGTCATCGTCCTGCGTTTCCCCCCAGCCACGCACCAGTGATGGGCCCGAGTTGCGTTGGGTGCCACCCCGCTGTGAACACGCTTCATCCTCATCCTCCTCCACCTCCTCCTGATCCTCGTCCTCCTCGTCCTCCAGTAGTGGGCCCTGGCTGGCCACATTTGTACCTGGCCTCTGCTGTTGCAAAAAACCTCCCTCTGAGTCACTTCGAAGAGAATGGCCTGAAAGTGCTAAAAATGACCCCTCTTCCTCCTCCTCCTGGGCCACCTCCTCTTCCATCATCACCCTAAGTGTTTTCTCAAGGAGACATAGAAGTGGTATTGTAACGCTGATAACAGCATCATCGCATGGAGGCCCAGTCTTTGTGGTGAAGTGGTGCTGTTCCGCAGTGCGACTGACCCGTGCGTGCTGCAGCTGAAACTCCACTATGGCCTGCTGCTGCTCGCACAGTCTGTCCAGCATGTTTGAAGCTGTCTGTGTCCACCAGCCTGAATGACAGCATTTCATAGGCCAGTAGTTTAGAAATGCTGGCATTCAGGGCCAGGGATCGAGGGTGGCTAGGTGGGAATTTACGCATTCTCTCAAATGTTTGTGAGATGGAGAGCTGAACGCTGCCGTGTGACATGGTTGAGATGCTTGGTGACGGAGGTGGTGGTGTTGGTGGTACATCCTCTGTTTGCTGGGCGGCAGGTGCCAACGTTCCTCCAGAGGCGGAGGAAGAGGCCGAGGCGGCAGCAGCAGAAGAGGTAGCAGGGGGAGCCTGAGTGAGTTCCTTGTTTTTAAGGTGTTTACTCCACTGCAGTTCATGCTTTGCATGCAGGTGCCTGGTCATGCAGGTTGTGCTAAGGTTCAGAACGTTAATGCCTCACTTCAGGCTCTGATGGCGCAGCGTGCAAACCACTCGGGTCTTGTCGTCAGCACATTGTTTGAAGAACTGCCACGCCAGGGAACTCCTTGAAGCTGCCTTTGGGGTGCTCGGTCCCAGATGGCGGTGGCCAGTAGCAGACGGACTCTCTTGGCGGCGGGTGTTCTGCTTTTGCCCACTGCTCCCTCTTTTGCTACGCTGTTGGCTCGGTCTCACCACTGCCTCTTCCTCCGAATTATGAAAGTCAGTGGCACGACTTTCATTCCATGTGGGGTCTAGGACCTCATCGTCCCCTGCATCGTCTTCCACCCAGTCTTCCTCCCTGACCTCCTGTTCAGTCTGCACACTGCAGAAAGACGCAGCAGTTGGCACCTGTGTTTCGTCATCATCAGAGACGTGCTGAGGTGGTATTCCCATGTCCTCATCATCAGGAAACATAAGTGGTTGTGCGTCAGTGCATTCTATGTCTTCCACCACTGGGGAAGGGCTAGGTGGATGCCCTTGGGAAACCCTGCCAGCAGAGTCTTCAAACAGCATAAGAGACTGCTGCATAACTTGAGGCTCGGACAGTTTCCCTGATATGCATGGGGGTGATGTGACAGACTGATGGGCTTGGTTTTCAGGTGCCATCTGTGCGGTTTCTGCAGAAGACTGGGTGGGAGATAATGTGAACGTGCTGGATCCACTGTCGGCCACCCAATTGACTAATGCCTGTACCTGCTCAGGCCTTACCATCCTTAGAACGGCATTGGGCCCCAACAAATATCGCTGTAAATTCTGGCGGCTACTGAGACCTGAGGTAGTTGGTTCACTAGGACGTGTGGCTGTGGCAGAACGGCCACGTCCTCTCCCAGCACCAGAGGGTCCACTAACATCACCACAACCATGTCCGCTTCCGCGTCCCTTACTAGATGTTTTCCCTCATTGCTACCGTTCACCACAATAAGAAAAAAAATATTTGGCCCAATGTATTGAATTCAAATTCAGGCCTTTTTTTACAGGCACCTAACACTATCTGGCTATCTATTTAGGTACCGTATTAGACTAATACAGGCACAGCAGTACCGACAGATTTAGCTGAATATAAATTGTAGGCCTAGTATTTAGGCCCTGGATGACAGGTATCCCTTTTCCCTCTATATGATTGTATTTACATCCGCACAATGCTCCGTTTTGTGTAGGATGTCCTTGTGGTGCATGTGGACCGCGCCGACATCCTCCACCGTATGCATTTTTTGCTGGGGATAGTCGTTTGCTGCGGTCCACATGCGGTGGGGCTGCTCCCCCAATGAAAAACACGCTACAGTGTTAGGGGTTGAGCAGCTCCTCCAGTATTGCCACTATATTTCTGTGTTTTTGTGCCGTTACCTGGCACTCAAACACTCTTTTGCACCTGGTGACCTCCATCACAGGGTCTGATATGGGTGTGTCTTGCAGTCTGGCTTTGTTCACATTGCACTAGTTGTCCTGCTCGGCGTTTTTTTGTGTGGAAGCCTGGCTGTGAGCTGGATTACATCACCTTCAGACCCTGTTCACACCATAGTTAGCGTAGTGGTAGGACCCTTTGCCATGCTGAGTGACCGTGACGTGATGCATGAAGGGCTCCGATATTTTCCTGACAGGAACATATTGGCGAAAGTCTCAGCTTTTAATATCTGCATTTATGACTAGCCAGTATAGTCAGTGGCATATCCGTGTGGTGCATTTTTTTGCTATATGATTGTATTTACATCCGCACAATGCTCCGTTTTGTGTAGGATGTCCTTGTGGTGCATGTGGACCGCGCCGACATCCTCCACCGTATGCATTTTTTGCTGGGGATAGTCGTTTGCTGCGGTCCACATGCGGTGGGGCTGCTCCCCCAATGAAAAACACACTACAGTGTTAGGGGTTGAGCAGCTCCTCCAGTATTGCCACTATATTTCTGTGTTTTTGCCCTACAAAGTCATACCCACCGCCAAACAGACGCCGGTCTAATTCTCAGAGAGGTCTTCAGGCTGCATGGGACCCCAGGTGACGTGGTCTCCGACCGAGGCGTACAATTTGCCTCAAAGTTCTGGAAGAACTTCTGCCTGGCGCTCTGGGTTAAAGAGAACCTGTCCTCCGCTTTCCACCCTCAGTCAAACGGGCAGACTAAGAGAACTAATCAGACCCTAGAGCAGTACCTACGCTGTTTCAGCTCCCACCTGCAGGATGACTGGCTTGACCATCTCCCCACGGCCGAGTTCGCCTACAACAATGCTGAGCACAGCTCAACTAAGCACAGCCCCTTCTTTGCTAACACAGGCTCGCACCCGGTGTTCATTTCCCCACCTGCCCGTCGCCTCCACCCTCCCAGCAGTGGCCGAACGCCTAACAACCCTACAGGAGGCACAAAAGAACATTATAGACAACCTCCAGCTCGCCCAGAGGCATTTTAAACAGGGAGCAGACAGACGTTGCAAACCCACCCCGGGCTTCCATGTGGGAGACAAGGTGTGGCTGTCCACCAGGAACCTCAGATTGAAGGTTCCCTCCAAAAAGTTGGCCCAAAGATACATGGGTCCGTTCCGGATCACCGCACAAATCAACGAGGTCACGTTCCGGCTCGACCTTCTGGACTCCATTAGGGTGCACCCTGTCTTCCATTGCTCACTCCTCAAGCCATACGTGGAGAACACCTTCACAGGCCGCCACTCGCCCCCTCCACCACCCGTGAGGGTACAGGGTGAAGAAGAATACGTTGTCGCAAAGATCCTCGACTCCAGGATCCACCGTGGAAGACTACAATACCTAATTGGGTGGGAGGGTTACCCTCCCGAGGATAACTCCTGGGAGCCAGAAGAAAATATCCACGCCCCCAGACTGGTAAAAGAGTTCCACCAACGGTACACCGGTAAGCCTGCCCCTGCGGTGCCCGGAGGTACTGTCGGGATTCAAACCCGTGACCCGCCACATCCCAGGCGGTAGCCCTGCTTACTAGGCTACCGTCCTCTCTGGACATTCCTCCCTGAAACCTATTATGTAACCTCAGTCTTGCCAAGCCTTGCTCATCACCCTTGATTCCCCACACCTGGTACTTCCCTATATAAGTCCAGCCCCTTGCACTCTAGCTTGCTGATTATTGAGCTCCTGAGCCTTGATCAAGCTTCTCCTCATCTGCTGCTCTTGCTACTACTGGAAATCCACTGCTGACCAGGAATTGACTACCGACTACTCTTCTGCTTTGTCCCTACCTATTGAACTGCTACCACGGTTGCCATCCGGATTGTCTGACCACGCTTACTGCCGCCTGCCCTGACCCACCGCCTGCCTACCGACTACTCTTCTGCTTTGTCCCTACCTACTGAACTGCTACCACCGTTGCCATCCGGATTGTCTGACCATGCTTACTGCCGCCTGCCCTGACCCACCGCCTGCCTACCGACTACGCCTCTACCAGACTTCCTGCACCTACTACCTGCCTGCGGTCCTTGCCACTGGGCTCCACTCCTACCTCCAGCCAGCGGTCCTCTGACTCAGGTGAGCCTGTAGGACTGTTACACAGTTTAATCTCTGTTACGTCCCCTATCAGGGGCCGGCGTATGAAATAGATTTTAGGAACCGGGAAATGGAAAAAGATGCTTGGTTGGTCCTTCTACTTCCAATTTGGGGCACTGCGCGTGCGCCATGCAATGTACTGTGCCACCAGATATGAGTGGTGTGTTAAGTAGTACTATTCCTATCAGTTTAATCCCTGTTACGTCCCCTATCAGGGGACGTGTATGGAATAGATTTTAGACAACCGCAAAGAGTTGACACACTCATGACATAAATTTTATTCCTCTATGCGTCAATCTTGGTGTAGTGATGACTGTGCTTGTGCGCACGTTTGGGAGATTGCAGGCGATGTCGGTTTTTCAAAGCCTATGGTTGTGCTGAGGTAGTTCAGTGACAGTTAAGTGACCCAGAAAACAATGATTCTGCAGTGTGGGCCCATTGTTGGTCTAGTAGGCTTTAATGATCACCTTAGATGATCACAAAGAAAATTAATGCAAAATTATCCAGCCGATCGCTTTTGGTCTATTCACAATGAAGCAACAACCTTATCATCTGGAGGTGTCCCAACATTGCCATTGCCAACACACTCATAGAGGTGGTCGCTTCATTGTGATACGCAAGCCCCTTCACCACAACAAGGGGAATTGACACATGTATGTGCCTTTTTTTTTTTGTTTTGTTTTTGCAGCCACAGTGCAGCACCAGAATCCAGAAAAATTAGGCATGTACACATGCCTGAAAAAACTGGCATTGTTGCAGCCGCTGCTGTAGCAGCGGACAGAAAAATTGATGTTTTCCAGGCAAAAAGTGCACTAAAACATTTTGGCTTGAACCCTAGTTGGTGGCAGAGAAGTCACGCAAGTCATCCGGCATGCAGAGATAAAATTCAGCAGCGTGTGGACCATCTTTAGGCCAAGGCATCTCATCACCAGGCCTTTATTAGTCAAATGTATCGCCCACTGTCAGTCCCTTCGGGATCCATGCCTCATTCATCCTAATAAAGGTGAGGTAATCTAGACTTTTTTTGACCTAGGCGACTTCTCTTCTCAGTGACAATACCTCCTGCTGCACTGCAGATCCTTTCTGACAGGACACTTGAAGCGGGGCAGGCCAGAAGTTCTATGGCAAATTGGGATAGCTCAGGCCACAGGTCAAGCCTGCACACCCAGTAGTCAAGGGGTTCATTGCTCCTCAGAGTGTCGATATCTGCAGTTAAGGCGAGGTAGTCTGCTACCTGTCCGTCGAGTCGTTCTCTGAGGGTGGACCCCGAAGGGCTGTGGCGATGCGTAGGACTTAAAAAGCTCTGCATGTCTCCGATCAACAACACGTCTGTAAAGCGTCCTGTCCTTGCCGGCGTGGTCGTGGTAGGAGGATTACTTTTACCTCTTCCCCTGTTAGATTCCCGTTGTGCTGTGACATCACCATTATACGCTGTGTAATGCATACTTTTTAATTTATTTTGGAACTGCTGCATCCTTTCCGACTTGCGGTAATTTCGGTAACATTTCAGGCACTTTCTGCTTATACCGGGGGTCTAGTAGCGTGGCCACCCAGTACAGGTCATTCTCCTTCAGCCTTTTTATACGAGGGTCACTCAACAGGCACGACAGCATGAAAGACCCCATTTGCACAAGGTTGGATGCCGAGCTACTCATGTCCCATTCCTCGTCCTCAGTGATCTCACTAAAAGTCTGTTCTTCCCACCCCAGCCACGTACAACACCACGGGTACCAGATAGGTGACAACGAGCACCCTGGGATGCCTGCTGTGGTTGGTCTTCCTCCTCCTCCTCAAAGCCACATTCCTCCTCTGACTCCTCTTCCTCACACTCCTCTTCCAGCGTTGCCGCAGGTCCAGCAAGCGATGCTGATAAGGCTGTTTCTGGTGGTGATGGTGACCACAACTCTTCCTCTTCACATTCATCTACGACCTGATCCAGCACTCTTCGCAGGGCACGCTCCAGGAAGAAAACTAATGGGATGATGTCGCTGATGGTGCCTTCGGTGCGACTGACTAGGTTTGTCACTTCCTCAAAAGGACGCATGAGCCTACAGGCATTGCGCATGAGCGTCCAGTAACGTGGCAAAAACATTCCCAGCTCCGGAGAGGCTGTCCTAGCACCCCGGTCATACAAATACTCGTTGACGGCTTTTTCTTGTTGAAGCAGGCGGTCGAACATTAGGAGTGTTGAATTCCAACGTGTCGGGATGTCGCAAATCAAGCTCCTCACTGCATGTTGTTTCGCGCGCGATATCTGAAAAGTGTGCCATGGCCATGTAGGAACACCTGAAATGGCCACACACCTTCCTGGCCTGCTTGAGGACGTCCTGTAAGCCTGGGTACTTATGCACAAAGCCTTGTACGATCAGATTCAACACATGTGCCATGCACATGTGTCAACTTGCCCAAATTCAATGCCGCCAACAAATTGCTTCCGTTGTCACACACCACTTTGCCGATCTCCAGTTGGTGCGGAGTCAGCCACTGATCCACCTGTGCGTTCAGGGCGTACAGGAGTGCTGGTCCGGTGTGACTCTCTGCTTTCAGGCAAGTCAACCCCAAGACGGCGTGACACTGTCGTATCCGGGATGTGGAATAGCCCCTGGGGAGCTGGGGGGTGGGTGCCGTTGATGGGGAGCAAGACGCAGCAGCAAAAGAGTACTCAGCCAAGGAGGTTATGGAAGAGGATGGAGTAGGATGAGTAGAGGAGGTGGCAGCAGGCTTGCCTGCAAGTCGTGGCTGTGTCACCAACTCCTCTGCAGAGCCACGCATTACATGCTTGGCAGCCGTCAGCAGGTTTACCCAATGCGCAGTGTAGGTGATATACCTGCCCTGACTGTGCTTTGCAGACCAGGTATCAGTGGTCAGATGGACCCTTGCCTTCTGTGCAAAGAAATTTCGTCCGGGTACCTTCCACTGCGGTGTCCTAATAGCTACAAATTTTTTGAAAGGCCTCAGACTCCACCAGCTTGTATGGTAAAAGCTGGCGGGCTAAGAGTTCCGAAAAGCCAGCTGTCAGATGCCGGGCAAGGGGGTGACTTTGTGACATTGGCTTCTTACGCTTAAACATGTCCTTGACAGACACCTGACTGTGGGCAGATGAGCAGGAACTGCTCAAGGTGAGAGACGGAGTGGCGGATGGTTGAGAGGGGGCAAGGAGGGCAGCAGTGGTTGACGTGGCTGAAGATGCTGGACCAGGAGGAGGATGGCGGATTTGAGTTTGTGTGCTGCTTGTACTCATATGTTGATCATAGGCGTTTGTGATTTGAGATCATGTGCCTTCGCAAAGCAGTTGTACCTAGGTGGGTGTTGGACTTCCCACGACTTTCTTTTGGCACAGGTTGCAAATAGCATCGCTGGTGTCAGAGGCAGACTCACAAAAAAAATGCCACACTGCTGATCTCTGCAATGACGTCATTCTGGTGGTGGCAACAGAATGCGTTGATTGGCGTGCTGTCTGGCTGAACCCGGGTGCCGATGCATGCTGTCTGACTGTTCCACTAGCTCCTTGCGACGACCTCCCCCTGCTTCCAACTCGTCTCCTCCTCCTCTCTGTCTCCCCATCTGAACTTTCCCCCTGTTCTTCTCTTCTAGCGGGCACCCACGTGACATCTACGGACACATCGTCATCATCAACCGCTTCACTTGTATCTGTCAGAATTAGTGGGTTTTTGTTTGTCCACTCGCCTCTTGAGGATTGACCACAAGTTCTCAATGGGATTAAGATCTGGGGAGTTTCCAGGCCATGGACCCAAAATGTCAACGTTTTGGTCCCCGAGCCACTTAGTTATCACTTTTGCCTTATGGCACAGTGCTCCATCGTGCTGGAAAATGCATTGTTCTTCACCAAACTGTTGTTGGATTGTTGGAAGAAGTTGCTGTTGGAGGGTGTTTTGGTACCATTCTTTATTCACAGCTGTGTTTTTGGGCAAAATTGTGAGTGAGCCCACTCCCTTGGATGAGAAGCAACCCCACACATGAATGGTCTCAGGATGCTTTACTGTTGGCATGACACAGGACTGATGGTAGCTCTCACCTTTTCTTCTCCGGACAAGCCTTTTTCCAGATGCCCCAAACAATCGGAAAGAGGCTTCACGACTTTGCCCCAGTCCTCAGCAGTTCATTCACCAAACTTTCTGCAGAAGATCAATCTGTCCCTGATGTTTTTTTTGGAGAGAAGTGGCTTCTTTGCTGCCCTTCTTGACACCAGGCCATCTTCCAAAAGTCTTCGCCTCACTGTGCGTGCAGATGCGCTCACACCTGCCTGCTGCCATTCCTGAGCAAGCTCTGCACTGGTGGCACTCCGATCCCGCAGCTGAATCCTCTTTAGGAGACGATTCTGGCGCTTGCTGGACTTTCTTAGACGCCCTGAAGCCTTCTTAACAAGAATTGAACCTCTTTTCTTGAAGTTCTTGATGATCCTATAAATTGTTGATTGAGGTGCAATCTTAGTAGCCACAATATCCTTGCCTGTGAAGCCATTTTTATGCAACGCAATGATGGCTGCACGCGTTTCTTTGCAGGTCACCATGGTTAACAATGGAAGAACAATGATTTCAAGCATCACCCTTCTTTTAACATGTCAAGTCTGCCATTTTAACCCAATCAGCCTGACATAATCTCCAGCCTTGTGCTCGTCAACATTCTCACCTAAGTTAACAAAACGATTACTGAAATGATCTCAGCAGGTCCTTTAATGACAGCAATGAAATGCAGTGGAAAGTTTTTTTTGGGATTAAGTTAATTTTCATGGCAAAGAAAATTAAAATTATTCCGCATCGCCAACAAGATTCCGGAGCAGATGGTAAAATCCTGTGGAGTCTAGCTGGGTACCTGTACCATTGTGCCATAATCTTATAGTTATTATCCTAAGCTGAGCAAGCCATTGACAATTTGTGAGAGAATATAAATGCTTTTTGTTGGTCCTCTTTTGGTATAGAGGTTACTAGTTCCTGTTCCCAGCTCAGTATGAAACTCGGTGTGCCCTTATGAGTCCTCTAATAAATTCTGATATAGCAAGGAGATCAGTTGAGTCGGCGGAGATGACAGTGAAAATAGTTTTTCTTTTTCGGATAAGGCTGTCCCGAAAGAACAACTCTCTTTTTTTGAGGAAATGTATGATTTAATTTGTTCGTATTCTAACCAGGATAAACGGGTGTTTGGATGTTTAGCAGACAGGTCAGAATAGGACGGTAACGGAGCCCCAGATAACAGGTGATAAAAACGTGGATCTGCTGAAGCCTGTAACCACAGAAAGTCTCTGTTAATACCAGCTTGAAATGCAGGGTTATGGAGAATTGGTGTAAGGGGACTTTGTTTCCTAGAGCATATATCTTTCCGTATGTACGAATTTTATTTTTTGAGTGCGAGCATCTGCATCAATCCATGGAGCATGTTTGAGGGGAAAAGAGTAAAGGGACTGTTCTATTTGCACCCACTGCTTTGAGTCGCCATGATAATGTCAGTCTAGGAGCCTGAGAAGTGAGGAAGCAGTGTGATATAACTTAAAATCTGGTAGACCTGCCCCAGCGAGTTTTGGCCTGTTTAATGTGGTGAGACCTATTCGGGGGTTTGTGGGACCCCAAATAAATTTAGTAATGGAGGTCTTCAATGTGTGAAAAAATGACGAAGGAGTTGTTAGGGGGACTGTTTGGAAAATATAGCGGAAATTTGGCAGAGTGTAAATTTTTAGGACATTTATTCGTCCGAACCAGGATAGTCCCTTTTTGTTGAAACGGAATAAGTCTTTCAGTGTTCGTTCTAATAGCGGAAGGTAGTTTAATTTAAATAGGAGATCAGGGAGGGTCCACTGGAATTTGTACCCCTAGGTATTTTATTGATGAAGGCTGGTGCTTAAATGGGAACGAGGTGAGTGAGTTGGTAAATTCCTGTTGAGGAGGAATGGATACATTCAGGATCTCAGATTTAGTATAATTGACCTTGAAGTTGCTTAACCCTTTCATGACCAAGGGTCATTGATGCCCCAATGTCCAGGTCAAAATTTACAGTTCTGGTATGCACTGTTTTAAATAATATCTTTACAAGTGCTTTGCATATCATAACTGTTTTGACTTTTTTTTTTCCAAGACACATAGGGTAAATATTTTATTGACTGATTTAATAAATTACTGTGTTTTTTTTATTATGAGCAGAGAAATAGTGAAAAAAGTCATTTTTTTAAAAACTTTTTTTTGTTAATTTGGCCACTACACCCCCTTGATTAGTAGTACAAATGCAAATATTGATACCAAAATATATTACCTTACTGATCAGGACATATAGAATATCTGAATTGTGTACGTCGCCCACTCCCAGGGCACTTTATGGCGCCCAGAAGTAAAGGCATACCTTTCACCTTTAAAGTGCCATTTTTTCCATCGGCAGCATGTTGTCTTTGCAGTGGCCCTATGCAGCAAAAACATAAAAAATCACCAAAAAGGACACTACTGGGTAAAATAGACATCTTAGGGCTCTTTCACACCTGCGTTCTTTTCTTCCGGCATAGAGTTCCGTCGTCGGGGCTCTATGCCGGAAGAATCCTGATCAGGATTATCCTAATGCATTCTGAATGGAGAGAAATCCGTTCAGGATGCATCAGGATGCATCAGGATGTCTTCAGTTCCGGAACGGAACGTTTTTTGGCCGGAGAAAATACTGCAGCATGCTGCTCTTTTTGCTCCGGCCAAAAATCCGGAACACTTGCCGCAAGGCCGGACCCGGAATTAATGCCCATTGAAAGGCATTGATCCGGATCCGGCCTTAAGCTAAACGTCGTTTCGGCGCATTGCCGGAGCCGACATTTAGCTTTTTCAGAGTGGTTACCATGGCTGCCGGGACGCTAAAGTCCTGGCAGCCATGGTAAAGTGTAGCGGCGAGTGGGGGAGCAGTATACTTACCGTCCGTGCGGCTCCCCGGGCGCTCCAGAGTGACGTCAGGGCGCCCCAAGCGCATGGATCATGTGATCACATGGATTACGTCATCCATGCGCATGGGGCGCTCTGACGTCATTCTGGAGCGCCCCGGGAGCCGCACGGACTGTAAGTATACCACTCCCCGCTCCTACTATGGCAACCAGGACTTTAATAGCGTCCTGGGTGCCATAGTAACACTGAACGCATTTGGAAGACGGTTCCGTCTTCAAATGCTTTCAGTACACTTGCGTTTTTCCGGATCCGGAGTGTAATTCCGGCAAGTGGAGTACACGCCGGATCCGGACAACGCAAGTGTGAAAGAGGCCTTAAAGTATTCAACGAGGGGTATATTGTAAAAATGCCATTTTCCATTTTTTTCCACTTTTTGTTGGAAAATGGAACAAAAAATAAAAAAATAGCATTTTTTCACTTTGCTGCTAATTTAGCCCAAATTACTGCAAACATGCTGCAAGCTATCAAGAAAAAGCGCCCCAATATCAATGCAGGAAACTCTACTGCACAAAATGACACCCCAATTGTGTACGTCTCCCATTCCCAGGGCACTTTATGGCGCCCAGAAGTAAAAGCATACCTTTCAGCTTTAAAGTGCCATTTTTTCCATAGGCCATCAGATAGCAGCTTGTTGTCTTTGCAGTGGCCCTATGCAGCCAAAACATAAAAAATCACCCAAAAAGGACACTACTGGGTAAAATAGACAATACAAAGTATTCAAAAAGAGGTTTATTGTAAAATAACTTTTTCCATTTTTTTACACCTTTTGTTGGAACATGTAACAAAACTGAATTTTTTCACTATGCTGCTGATTTAGCAAACTACAAAAAATAAATAAATACTAGTATAAGTACTTTATGTACTAAAAATACCAAAAGAGAACAGCAATATTATATATATTTTTCTTTATCAAGAAAATTTAAAAGCGTGCCCGTGTATGATACACTTTAAAACAGTTTCCAATACACAGTGCTGGCCGAGAGGGGCAGTCAGGGCAAAAGTATCTTGTGTCTCGTCTGATGCCTCTTTTTGAGCAGACACGGCACCTCCTTTGTGGATGTCTTTGGTTTTGTGTTGGGGGTATAGCTGCAATAAAGTGCCTTTGTATTCTAGTATGCAAGTCGGTTTTTGTTTATCGGTGGTTGACCCCCTTTCTCTTACTGGCACTGTGGCTTCTGTGTGAATCGTACTTAGCATAAGTACATCTTTTCTGTCCTTGTAGCGTAGTGCCAGCAGGTTGCCACTACGAAGGGCATCAGATTGTCCTCTTTGTAGTTTTTTTGCCAGCAGGGATTGTGGAAAACCTCTGCGATTTCACCTGAATGTGCCACATGCTCCTGTATTTGCTTCTTGCTGGCTCTGGAAAAGGGGAATACTTGTGTAATAATTGTCTATAAATAATTTGTATCCCTTTTGCAACAGTGGACCCATTAGTTCCCAGACAACTTTTGCATTTGTTCCTAAACCAGCTGGGCATCCTTGGGGGTTCAATTCGCTGTCCCTCCCTTGGTACACTCGAAATGCTGAAGTGTAACCTGTTGTGCTTTCACACAACTTGTAAAGTTTGATGCCATATCTGGCCCGCTTGGATGGAAGGAATTGCTTGAAAATGTAACCTTCCTTTAAATTTTACAAGTGACTCATCAACTGAGTCATTTTCAGAGGGGGTATAAACCATTAAACATTTTTCTGACAGATAATCTAGAATCGGCCTAATTTTATATAACCGGTCGTAATCCGGAGAAGAATTTGAGGGGCACTGACTGTTGTCATTGAAATGGAAGAACTTGAGGAGTATTTCATATCGCTGTCTGGACATAACAGTTGCAAAACTTGGGGTGCTATGGATGGGACTTGCCTCCCAATAAGACCGTATTGTAGGTTTTTTTACGATACCCATTGAAAATGTTAAGGCCAAAAATTTTTTCATTTCTTCCACATTTGTGGGTGTCCATTGTCCAGGCCGGGCATAGTAAGAGGAGGGGTTATTTGAAATATATTGAGCACCATATAAATTTGTCTCTTTTACAAAAAGCTCAAAAAGGTCGTCCGGTAAAAACAGCTGAAAAAACTGTAGTGGGTCAAATCCAGTTACATCCACTGTAATACCTGGTACAGCATTAAATTCTGGGACAAACGGGATGCCTGGGGGTTGCCAATTCAGAGATGCAATTTGAGGGAGCGTTTCAGGCACTTGTGCCTCTCTGCTGGAAGTTGGTGTATCTCTGCTGGTGCTAGGCGTGTCTGAACTTGGTGCACTTGTAGTTGTGACATCTCTGCTGGTGCTAGACGTGTCTGAACTTGGTGCACTTGTAGTTGTGACATCTCTGCTGGTGCTAGGCGTGTCTGAACTTGGTGCACTTGTAGTTGTGACATCTCTGCTGGTGCTAGACGTGTCTGAACTTGGTGCACTTGTAGTTGTGACATCTCTGCTGGTGCTAGGCGTGTCTGAACTTGGTGCACTTGTAGTTGTGACATCTCTGCTGGTGCTAGGCGTGTCAGAATTTTGTGGTTTGGTGGTTCTGCACCTCTTTGATAATCGTTCAGCGTGCACACTACTGTCAGAGCTCTCTGTGTCGCTCTCCTCAAAACCACAGAAACTGACATCATTATCAGCGTTATCAGACAGCTCACTGTCTAAGCACAGCAGTTCGTAAGCCTCATCTGCAGTGTACTGTTTCTGAGACATATTTCTGAAATAAAATTTTAAAAATAACTATCAGTGAACACACTATTATTTATTCTCCATTTAACTATATTAGGATGGATTAAAACAAAGTGTTCCTTTTGTTTTCCGTTATACCAATTCTGTTATTTTTCATTATAACCATGTTATACGGAAATCAAAACGCTTATGTGAGTGACCCCTTCCCCCCCCCCCCCCCCCCCCTTGCAACCTAATTAGCCCTATGTGACTTTTGGTCAGTTATTTCCATCAGTTATTGTGAGCCAAAACTAGGTGCAAATCTTTCCATCATAGCTGATCTCTGAGTAGGCGTCACTACTAATTTTGGCTCACAATAACTGATGGAAATCACTGATCAAATAACTGAAGTGTGAACTCAACCTTACAGTTCTGGAATGTATTGTATACAGTATCACTGACAGCATTATGCAAGGGTTACACTGCATCATAAATCAATATAATGCTATGTGACCCCGTCAGTGCTGGAAGGTCAAGGCGACCTCTGGAGACTTGTCTTAATGGATCTTAGCATGGGTTTATAGTTAAGTTCAAAAAGGTGGGAGGGATTTGCAGGCATGTAAACTCCTAAGTGCTTAATGGATTGTGAGTGTCACGGTATTGTTGTTGTTCGCAGTGACACATGTGCCATGCATGCTGATTGCCAGGGGCAACGTGTTGTTGTTGCAGCATGTTTTTGCCTTTCTCCTGGTTATTTCCCTGTCTGGTACTGGTGGGGTTAACTACCTGGCTGAGTGTGGCCACTAGGGGTTTATATTGCCTCTGGCTTTCAGGATGGAGTCAGTTGTACTCCAGCCTTTGTTTGTTCTGGAGACTTGCTCCCTATCCTGGGTGTTCATCTGCTTAGTCCTTGAGGGCCACCTAGTGGGACATCGATGTCTCTCCAATATCTTTCAGTTTTCTCCTTCTCTTCACTATCCGTTTTGTGGTATGATGTTGTTTATGTTTTTGGGTGTTGTGATGTCTTGTTTGGTGTTCCATGTCTGGTCTGTCTATGGTGTATGCTTTGTCGTGCATGGATGCTAGACATCTCCCTGTGTATCTGTGCCTTCGGTGAGAGGGCCCCAGGGTTCCCCGAAGAGGGAACTACAAATCAGTGAGCAGCTCTGCCTGGTGCCTTCATGCATCCTGTCAGCATGGGGGTCCTGGCAGTTACTGGTGTGCTGGATCCTATGTGTGGTGTTTGTACTGTGTCCTGTTTGGTGTGTAGGCTCCAGTACATATGCACGGGTTCCAGTCGTGTGGCTGCGGCAGGTAAGTGTGCTGTTCTGATTCTTACCTGCCAATTCAATAGCTGTTCACGGTATATCCTTTTCCCTGCATCTAGGCCGGGTGAGACTACTGTTCTTCTGTATCTTGTAGGGATGTTCAGGGATTCTAGGGTCCGAGGTTCCTGGGTATGAGTCGTCCTACCATCTGGGTCTGCTCATACGGTGTGAGGAGTCAGGCCCAGTATTAGGGTGGCTGTAGGAGGTGACATGATTCCTTTTCCCTGTGTCCAGGCCTATTATCTTCTCTGTTTCCCTCTTGGTGTTCGGTGGGGAGTTCCCCCCTCACTCCCCACCGTGACAGTGAGGCCCATTGAAAGGAGAAGATTTCTTTAAGTTGGGTGACTTCCCTTTGGGGGAGAGTGATATTCAGTATTTCTGAATTCTGAATATTCACCTTTAAGTCCAAAGAGCTCAAATTTGTGAAGGACCAAGGGTAGCCCCAGCCTAGGCGAGGATAGGTATAACAGGAGATCATATGCAAACAATGATAATTTGTGTTCGGTTTTGCCTATTTGTAATCCTTTAGACTGGTTAGCATTAAGGGCATTTTCTAGAGACTCCATAACTAGGATATAGAGAAATGGTGAAAGGGGACATCCATGGCGAGTCCCATTTCTTATGGTAAAGGGGTCGGATAATGTGCCATTGACTCGGAACCGTGCTGACGGAGATGAATAGAGCGCTAGAATCCTATCTATCATACTATCTCCAAATCCTAGGCCAATGTCTCCCCAATAACTGCCAATTAACCCTGTCAAATGCCTTCTCCACGTCAATTGTGAGTAGGCATAAGGGAGTTTTCATCGACTGTGATCTGGCTATTAAACCTATGGATTTTAAGGTATTATCACGAGTCTCCCTACCTGGATCAAAGCCCACTTGGTCCTTATGAATTCAAATGCACCCAGGGATGTGAGGTTGCAGTTACAGGGCTAGAAGCTTGGCATATAACTCTAGGTCTACATTAAGTAGGGAGATAGGTTGGTAATTGGCACATAAGGATGCGTCTTTGCCCAGCTTGGGTATAACTGTGATGTGAGCTTGTAAAGGGGCATTCCTTTGAGATTGAATTAAATGCCTTTATGATGGTCGGGGCTAGCTCCTCCCCAAACATCTTATAAAAACGGGGAGTCAGACCATCTGGTCCAGGGCTTTTCACATTTTTAAGATCTTTAATGGTTGACAAAAGTTCAGAGGGGGAGAAATCCTCCTCCTGGTTAGAGGATGAGGTGTCTGAAATGCGTGAAGGGCCAAACTGATTTAGATAAGGACATATGTCTTCCGGGATAGACCCAAGTTTGGTATTTCCTCTAGTTCTTAAATCATAAAGGTTGGCGTAGTAGGCCTGAAATTCAGATGTTATCTCTAAAGGAGAGTGTACCAGGCCTCTCAAGGCTGTGTTTATGGATGTCACATGTGTTAGAGAAATTCAGGGATGGAGTGCCCTCTCCAACCACCTAACACTCTTATCTCTGTATTCATAGAAACCATGTTTGATTTTATCCCGTATGCACAGGGATTTTTAATTGAGTATTTTAAGTATTTGCTGATGCAGAGAGGATATATTCTATGCTTTGAGTTGATCAGATGGGGAGGTTTTGTTTAGGGTCTCTTTTTGATCCAGGACTATAAGAAGTGTGGAGAGTTTATGTGAACATTCTTTTTTAAGTCTAGCTCCGTGGGATAGGAATAGACCCCTAATCACAAATTTGAGTGCTTCCCATTTCACAGGGGGGGCTGTTGTGTCTGATTGATGGGTTTTAGTGAAATGTCTGATGGCAGCTCGTACAACAGTCACACAGGCCAAGTCATTTAACAGGTTATCGTTTAATCTCCGAGTAAACTGGCGCAAATGTATAGGATAGGGGGACAGTAGGCCATATACAGGCAAATGGTCTGACCATAGCAGAGCATCCATTGAGCAACGGGGATCTGAATCTAAGAGCTTATGAGAGATAAAAAGGTGATCAAGTCTCCCATAACTATTGTGAGCTTGTGAGTGGAAACTGTAATTCCTGACACCTGGATGCAAAACACGCCATAAGTCAACCAACCTGAGTGCATTAAGATAAGCCCTGAACATGCGTGAGGAGACTGAGGACCTACCGGCCGAAGAGTCCATGGTCGGGTCCATCAACATATTGAAGTCCCCTCCTAAGATAATGGAAGAGCCCTCTGCAAATCTGGTTAGCAGGAAAGGAGGACTGGTACTCGCTGTTAGTATAGAATATTGCTCTGTTTATTGCCACATTACAGTGACGAGTTTTGGCACACTACGTGCCTTTCTCAAACTGTGAATATACAAACAACCATATCCCTTTTAAATAACCCGCCAAATCACAGTGATTATGTCAAATTACCATGACAACCAAATAGACAAAGGAGGAAGTGCACACCCGATCGCAAATGTCAATCACATAATAAAGTACATAGAGAACATCGTAACTCCATAAATCAGTAATGCATAATCAAAAATTCTGTAAAGGTCCGCTGTAAAAAGAATAAATGTATTATTAGTGACATGACTATAAAAAACTGTTTAATGCATAGTCAGGATTAAGTCCTCTGGGCTCCAGTGTCTGGAGTCAATGAATCCAGTAAGCCTCAATCTTGAGCAAAAGTTTGTTCCTATCTCCTCCTCGGCGTGGCTGTGAAACACTATTAATGATTTGAAAGTGTAATTGCGCAATTGTGTGTTTCTGCAAGTGGAAGTGATTTGGTACGGGTTACATCAAATTTCCTTTTCTTATGGTGGACTTATGTTTGGAAAAATTGGTCCTTCATTCTAACGGATGCTTCCCCCGCGTATAATAAGCCACTAGGGCATTTTAAGATGTATATAATGAATTGACTATTACATGTAAATGTACCTCGTATGGGTATCATTTCTCCTGTATGTGGGTGGGATGTGTCCCCATTATAACACTGGAGCACTGTATACAACTCGAACAAGGAAAGGTTTCTTGTCTTGGAGCAGAAAACGTGCTTTGCCTGGAGAACCCTCTATTACTCCCAATGTCAGCTCAAATTATTTAGTCCCTAATGTTGTTGACTCTTTTGTAACAGATCATGGGTGGTCTCTGAAACTGCTCTATTTGTAGATAAGAGCGGGCTACCACATTCCAATGCTTATTTATGACAGCTCTAATCTTATTTATCCAAGGATGGTATTACACAACAATAGGAATGCGTGTTTTTGTTGGGACTTTCTCCACCTGTATCTCATCAATCTTCTTCCAATAAATGTTTTGGATAACCTCTAGCTAAGAATTTCATGGTCATTTTATTTCATCTGAAATTTGATGTTACCCATTCCATATCACCTCCATTTGCAGAAACATACAATTGCGCAATTACGCTTTCAAATCATGAATAGTGTTTCACAGCCGCGCCGAGGAGGAGATAGGAACAAACATTTGCTCAAGAGGGAGGCTTACTGGATTCATCTACTCCAGACACAGGAGCCCAGAGGACCTAATCGTGACTATGCATTAAACAGTTTTTTATAGTTATGTCACTAATTATACATTTATTCTTTTTACAGCAAACTTGAACAGAATTTTTGATTATGCATTACTGATTTATGGAGTTACGATGTTCTCTATGGACTTTATTATTATGTGATTGACATTTGTGATCATGTGGGCACTTCCTCCTTTGTTTATTTGGTTGTCATGGTAATTTGACATAATCACTGTGACTGTGATTTGGCGGGTTATTTAAAAGGGATATGGTTGTTTCTATATTCACAGTTTAAGAAAGGCACGTAGTGTGCCGAAACGCGTCACTGTAATGTGGCAATAAAAAAAGCAATATTCTATACTAACAGCGAGTGCCGGTCCTCCTTTCCTGCTATCTTCATGGGACGCCAGTCCTAGGACACGTGCACATCCACTCCACTCTTGCCGTTGTGCCAATTGATATATGGTATGCAAATCTGGTTAGTCGCCTGAGGATTTTTGAACCGAAGGTCGTCTGTCCCTGGTTAGGAAAATAAATGTTGGCAACTGTGATAAAGGAATGGTGAACCGAGAGCTTAAAGAGGACCTTTCATGGGTCCAAAGAATATGAACTTAGTAGCAGGCTACATAGAGCGGCGCCCAGGGATCTAAGTGCACTTACTATTATTCCTGGGCACCACTCCGTTCGTCCGCTGTGGCCCCCGGTAATTTCTCAACATTCGGTGCAAGTGGGAGGAGACGCCAGTGTCTCTGCTTCTCCCTGACAGCAGCGATGTCCAATCACAGTGCAAGCTCAGAGCCAGGGAGAAAAAAAAATCCCTGGCTTTCAGCTGTGATTGGACAGCGCTGCTGTCAGGGAGAAGGAGAGACACTGGCGTCTCCTCCCACTTGCACCGAATGTTGAGAAATTACCGGGGGCCACAGCGGACGAGCGGAGCGGCAGTCCAGGAATAATAGTAAGTGCACTTAGATCCCTGGGCGCCGCTCTATGCAGCCCGCTACTAAGTTCATATTCTTTGGACCCATGAAAGGTCCTCTTTAAGAAAGATAAACCAACCTCTAGGGTCAATATATGAGGACAAGACTGTAGGGCGGAAATTCTTATGGAATGCAATAGAAACTTCTGCTGCCTTTTTAGTTGGATTGGGACCATGAAACCAGGCCGGATAGTATCTGTTATCACACTTTTTGAGTCCAGAGGGGAAACAAACCAGGCTGGTGTAGTGAGCTGCATTTATATTTATATAAGGAGATATATAACGCGAGTTTGACCGCGACGCGTGGTTGATTAAGTGTGGTTGCGTAAGTGTGTGACTTAAGATTAAGTGAGGGAGTATCTGAGAGCTAAATTATTTGTGGACATTGATGAGTGGCTGTGTTTGACTGTATTGTGTGCTGTGATAACACATTTTTTTTTTTCTTTCCTTCTCCAGGGGTTGCACAGGTGAGCAATTAGGGTGTGGCTGTCTAATTAGGAGACTATAAAAACTCAGCAGTAAGAGCAGCACAGCCTTTTTGAGTCTAGAGGGGAAACAAACCAGGCTGGTGTAGTGAGCTGCATTTATATTTATATAAGGAGATATATAACACGAGTTTGACCGCGACGCGTGGTTGATTAAGTGTGTGACTTAAGATTAAGTGACTTTAGATTCAGGGACTTCAGTGGGGGACTGCAATTAGCCTGTTTCTTAGTACTACATTGTATTGTATTTTTTGCTTTTGTGGTGTAATCCCCATTTAGTATGTGTTGCACAATTGACAACGCAGTCCAGTGCACATCTTGCATGATGTATGCAGTCCTGGAACAGCCGTTCCAGGGTGTATTTCTTTGTTCAGGATGTGAGCAAATTACCCGTTTGGAATCGCTAATCGAGTCTCTAAACGGGCAAGTTGCAACACTGAGAGGCATTGACAATTTGCAAAAGAGTTTGCTTCTCAACGAGCAAGCACTCTTTGGGGTAGATGAGGGGGAGGGTGACAGAGAGGAGGCTGAGGAAAGTGAGGTAGCTAGCTGGGTAACAGTTAGAAAGCGGGGTAGAGGGAAGAGTGCCAGGGAGGCTAGCCCTGATCTGACACACCCCAACAAGTTTGCACGTTTGGCAGATGAGGGGCATATCAGTCCAGGGACGGCACTGCCGCAGCCGGACACTTCCTCTGCCAGTCAGGGGAATGTCAGCTCCGGTAAGCAGGGGACCAGGAGAGCAGGCCAGACAGGTGCTGGTAGTGGGAGACTCAATTATTAGGGGAACAGTTAGGGAAATCTGTCACAAAGACCGTGATCGCCGAACAGTGTGCTGTCTTCCTGGCGCTAGAGTTCGACACATCGCGGATCGGGTTGACAGATTACTGGGAGGGGCTGGAGAAGATCCAGCGGTCATGGTCCACATCGGAACCAATGACAAAGTTAGGGGTAAGTGGAGAGTCCTTAAAAATGATTTCAGGGATTTAGGTCAAAAGCTTAGGGCAAGGACCTCAAAGGTAGTATTTTCCGAAATACTACCTGTACCACGGGCCACACAAGAAAGGCAGCGGGAGATTAGGGAAATTAACAAGTGGCTCAAGAACTGGTGTAGGATGGAGGGGTTCGGGTTCCTGGAGAACTGGGCCGACTTCTCTGTCGGCTACAGGCTCTATCGTAGGGACGGGCTGCACCTCAATGGGGAAGGGGCAGCTGTGTTGGGGAAGAAGATGGCTAGAAGGTTGGAGGAGTGTTTAAACTAGGGACTGGGGGGGAGGGTAATTACACTATAGAAGGGGAAGATAGTGCAGATAGAGACCGGGGGCAAGGTAGTGGGACTGGGGGAGGAATGGAAGGAGGGACTAGAACAGTTCAGAAGGAAAGGTGTAGGGTAAAAAATATACATAAACCTCTCAAATGTATGTATACTAATGCCAGAAGCCTGACTAATAAAACTGGTGAACTGGAATTAGTGATGTGTGAGGAGGACTATGACATAGTGGGAATAACTGAGACATGGCTAAATGATAGCTATGACTGGGCGGTTAATGTACAAGGTTACAGTCTGTTTAGAAAGGATCGTCAAAACCGGAGAGGGGGAGGGGTTTGCCTTTATGTAAAGTCCTGTCTAAAGCCCACATTCCGTGAAGATATAAGTGAGGGACATGAACATGTGGAGTCACTGTGGGTAGAGATACATGGAGCTAAAAACAACAATAAATTACTAATAGGAGTTTACTATAAACCACCTAATATACCAGAGTCCACAGAAAATCTACTACTAAACGAGATAGACAAGGCGGCAAATCATAATGAGGCCTAACTAACTGGGACAAAGTCCTCAAAAATAAAAATACAGGGGGGCGGAGCTAGCCGCGTCAGGAAATGGCTGCTTGACTCGTGTGCTCCGGTCCACAGCGCTTTTAACAGCATTATACAGCATTCCCATCACCCTAAAACATGGGGAAACCGTCAAAAGACAAGACGGTCACAGGGAACCCCTAAGCATAGTAGGGGTCAGTCAGATATGGACAAATTCCTGAGAAAGAAGCTGTCCTCGCCGGCATGCAGACCCAAGATGGCGCCGGAAGCCGCTGCGGCACAAAGCTATACAGAGGACTCAGATGAGGAAGGCTCCTGCACTATGTCGGAGACCCATTGTGGTAGTGACTTGATGCCAATCACTAGGACCTTTCTCAAAGAATCCCTGACTACAGCTTTTGAACCAGTTATGAAAGAACTGTCCGCTATTAAAGCCGACATTAAACAAACTGGACAGCGGGTTGCAGTTTTAGAAGAAACACAGGTGGCGATCGCTAAACATAGTGGAGCCATGCAGTCTAATCTTGAAGAAATGCAAGATCAACTGAACGCTGCCTTCCTACACCTCGAGGACCAAGAAAATAGAAGTCGGAGGAAGAATATCCGTATACGAGGTGTCCCAGAAGAAATTCCAACAGAGGCGATACTCACCACGGTCAGTAACATCTTTTCCTCTATTCTGGGCCCAGACAGAGCTGCCACGGTGATAGTAGAGAGAGCTCACAGAGCCCTCAGACCGAAGCCCCTGGCCGCAGCCCCACCACGGGACATAATATGCGGTCTGCTAAATTACCTAGACACTGCCGCCATCTTAAGCGCAGCCAGGGAGAAAGGTGACATACTCCTGGATAACGCCAAGATACAGATCTTCCAAGATCTGGCTGCCAGCACATTAGCTAAACGGCGAGCTCTAAAGCCACTGACTGACCTATTGAGAGCTAAAAAATACCCGCTAAGATGGCTCTTCCCTTTCGGGTTATACACTTCTATCAACGGAAAGCAAATCATCATTCGTCATCCGTCTGATCTTAATAAGATATGGAACATTCTGAAGATGGAACCTTTGGATATTCCCTCCTGGTTGCCGCTCGCTGGAGGCACAAAGATACCACCATTACCATCAGAGGCAGATTGGCAGATAGTTAGAAAATTCAAATCGCCAGCCGCCAAGAAGCGCCAAACCGAATTAAAGACACTTGAAGAAGGAGTCCAGTTTTAAAGTTGTCTACATGTTATGTAGTGGGAGTTTGGTATAGCTCCTACTTATTCCCGAATTTATTGTTGGGGACATTCCATTTTATCTCTAAACGTGCATATATGCTTAGATGATTATCCTTTCTGAGCTTAACCTGATATAAGAGCAGTTATAAGAGACACGTTCTGAATTCTCTGTCATGTTTTTTTTTTTTCAGATGTCTGCTTATTAGCACATGTCTATACACTATTATTATTCTCATATGTTGTAGGAATTGCACATACTGCTTCTTCATTGTTCTAGTATTATATATGTACACGATTCCCTAGACAATCCCTGTAATGGAAACTAACGAAGCTCCAATGGGTTTGCAGGGTTTGTCTAGGTAATTTTAAAATGATAGACATATTGTGAACTTACACATACAGAGCTGTAGGATGCAATCGCCCTTTAATTTAGGTGTCTTAATGTGACTTATAACTACACATACTCCACATAACCTTAGTAAAACCTTTACCCTGTAACCACATCCTGTAACTCACTATATGGAAGTAGTGAGGTGTAATCTAAATACATGCAGTGATGGTAATATATGGAGACCTGCTGACTGGGGGGAACGATACGCTTGTTTTGCGTGGTGAAATTGGGATTGGAGTTGCCCTCAGTCGACACGTCTACATTTTAACTGCGCTGTGTGACCTCACACAGGCTTGTGTGAAACACAGTCTCTCCCTCCCCCGTCTTTTAACCTTTTTCCTTTCCCTCCCTTGATACTAATATTCTTATATCTATATTAGTCATTCCACCTTTCCTTCATATCCTTCCATTCTCCATTACCTAATCAGATCCCTAAAAAAAGGGTGATTGGGTACTTCACTTTTAGTGAAACACTTTAATACACAGTAGTGTTGGTCTGATGGACCGTCAGTTAACATTTTTGTTCAGTTGTTTTGTATTTAAGTTTTTTCTTTGGGTCAAAAACACCTCTCTAGTGGATCAGTTTGGTAATAATCACCTAAATTCTACTTATATGTCAACATTATGGGTTCTATAAAGGTACTATCCTTTAACGTTAAGGGGCTGAATATACCTCAAAAGAGGAGTCAGATCTTCCAGACACTCAAAAAAGAAAATGCAGATATCCTGTTTTTGCAGGAAACCCACTTTAGACATAATCGGGTCCCTAATCTTTTTACTAAAAGATATAAAAAATGGTACCACAGTACACACTCCTCTGCTTCTAGAGGAGCCTCAATAGGCATCGGAAATAATGTCCCATTTAAAGAACAAGCACATTATATAGATCCTAGTGGTCGTTATGTATTTCTAAAGGGAACACTGCATGGAAATAAAATTACGCTAGTTAACATTTATGCCCCTAATGTAAAACAAATTCCGTGGCTCATCAAATTACAATCCCTACAGGATTTCAGGGAAGGTTTGTTGATATTAGGAGGGGATTTAAACATAGCTCTAGACCACTCCCTGGATTCTACCTCGGTTGTGCCTAAATTTACGTCTAAACAAATTGGCAACCTGAAGAGAATGTTAGCTTCCCACCAAATCTCAGATACTTGGAGAATAGTCTACCCAGATAAGAAAGACTACACCTTTCACTCTGCGGTGCACAGAACCTATCAGCGCTTAGACTATTTATTCTTATCCAATCATATATTGGAGAGAATTAAGCAAGCAACGATTGGTGATATATTGGTCTCAGACCATGCCCCGGTCTCTTTGATGGTACAGTTGAAAGGTATTCCACCCAGGGAGTGGTCATGGAGACTAAACGAAACTCTTTTAGAGAACGAACAGGATAGGCTTAAACTAGAGAATAAACTAAATGCTTTCTTCGAGATTAATGTTTCTCCTTCCATGAGCGAAGCTATAGTGTGGGAATCCCACAAAGCTTACATCAGAGGTGAACTTATAGCCTTAGGAGCCTGGGTACGCAAACAGAGGACTGCAAAAATAGATTCTATAATTGCCCAAATTTCAACTATCGAAAATATTAACAAACTTTCTCCCAACGATGCTAACTTCGTAGATATCACCAAATTAAGAAGCCAGTTAAGAGACCTTTTAAATATAAAATCCGCCAAAAACCTTAGAATAGCCAAATTCAAACAGTATCTTCATGGCAATAGAGGCTCTAAACTCCTCACACAAATGATAAAGGGACAAAGAGAAAAAGCATTTATACCTAGCATAAAAACTGATAAAGGGCTTACCGTCTCCAATACGCCTTCTATAGCCAAAGAATTCGCCAATTTCTACTCACAACTCTACAATTTAAAACAAGATGACCCTTCTCATACAGCCGTGAAAATAGATTCATTCCTTAAGTCAGTTCAGGTGACGAAATTAACTGAAAACGACAGAAATGCATTACTAGCGCCAATAACAATAAGCGAAGTCACAGAAACATTAGCAAGTGTCCCTCCCGGGAAATGTCCAGGGCCAGATGGTCTACCTATTATATATTATAGGAAATTCCAAAAAGCTCTTATCCCGCATTTTACAAACATGTGTAACTCTTTATTAAAAGGGGGTTCACTTCCCTCACAAACTCTTATGGCCCACATTTCAATAATCCCCAAAGAGGGGAAAGACCCGACTAAATGTAGTAGCTATAGGCCAATTTCCCTTCTTAACTTGGATGTTAAGCTTTGGGCTAAGCTGCTGAGCCGTCGTGTCGCGGGGCTCCTCCCCAAATTAATTAATGAGGAACAAGTTGGCTTTGTCAAAGGCAGAGAGGGTAAGCATAATGTTAGCAGAGCTCTGCATGCTATTTATTATGCAAAAAAACATAATATCCCCCTAGTGCTTCTTGGAACGGACGCAGAAAAAGCCTTTGACAGAGTCAACTGGGCTTTCATGGAGGGAGCTCTGCGGCACTTTGGTTTCCCACCTGAACTCATAGACGCAATTTTCTCATTGTACCGTGGCCCTTCAGCTAGAGTTTTGGTTAATGGTGTTCTGTCTCCCCCATTTAATATTTTGAATGGGACGAGACAAGGTTGTCCCTTATCCCCGACCTTATTTATATTAACCCTAGAATTACTTTTACAGAAGATCAGATCTTCTGAGGTTGTCAAAGGTTTGCACGTCAGAGGGAGGACCCACTCTTTGGCAGCTTTTGCTGACGATTTGTTATTGTTTATAACTAACCCCAAGGAAGCCATCCCGGAAATACTGAAGATCCTAACGGATTATGGGGATATCTCAAACTTTAAGGTCAACTATGATAAATCAGAGATTCTAAACATTTCGGGCAACACTCAACATATGGATGAGATTAAGTCACATACTTCCTTTCAGTGGCCAAAGGAGGCTATTAAACACCTAGGCATCATGTTACCAGCAAATCCCAAAAACCTCTTTAGGCTTAACTATGTCCCACTTTTTTCTAAAGTTAAAACCTTCTTAAATTCAGTCAAACTCCCTTATCTGTCCTGGATTGGCAGGAAAAATCTATTAGCCACTTATGTACTTCCCCAAATATTGTACACTTTAAGATGCCTCCCTATCCCACTATCAAATAAATTTCTCTCAGACCTTCGTAGCCTTTTCACCACATTCCTTTGGCAGAACAAAAGATCGCGTCTGGCTTACCCCCTTATCATAAGGAAAATAGCAAATGGAGGTTTATCACTACCTGATGTTAAGACCTATCTACATGCCATTCAGCTGGAAAGGTGGATGGACCTAAATAGATTTAATAACAATGCTTTATATGCTGACTTAGAAAAAGCCTTGCTGGGAGAAGAAAACATACACCTCCTATGGGTCAAGGCCCATTCACTTAGCAAAAGCAAGATACTGAGTGATATCACTCGTTGTATGATACAATACTGTGGAAGATCAGATGACTTAAATCTCTCGGCTAATTTATTATCCCCCTTAGCCCCCTTTTCGGCTCTACCAACTTTTCTTAAGCCCAAAATTGGTGGGAATTATAAAGCTTGGAATAGCCTTTCCAGCATTAAAATCTCTGAACTAAATAAAGCCACAGACATATCTGTTTTCATTCAGAATACCTTAAGGCGTATCCCTAGACACATTAGGTCAGATCTTGTTGACATGGACATCACACTCACATGTAGGAAATTTAAGAAACTCCATGTAACCCCTACTGACCCAACCTGGATAGAAAATTTTACCTTGATTGCATCTCCCCAAACCAAGATACTATCTCGATTATATTCTAAATTAATGTTAGATACCTCTCATACCCGACCTTACTTTCTCCGTTTGTGGGAAAAAGAGCTTGAAATATCCCTGTCTGATGAGGAAGTTAATTTTATTCTTAGACATTCACATGGGTTTTCCAAATGTGTCCGTTTACAAGAAAACTCATACAAGATTATTTCAAGGTGGTATAGAACTCCTAGCTTTCTCCATTGCATAAGACTTATACCCACAGATGAATGCTGGAGGTGTATGGCGGGTTCAGGAACCATGTCCCACATTTAGTGGTTTTGCGATAAAATTAAAGTCTTTTGGAAGAATGTTGAAGACACAATTAAGAAAATTTGTAAAAGACACTTCTCTCTTACACCAGAGCTAGTTTTGCTTTGGAAATCGCAGAAGGATTTTAGACCTAAAACTAACTGCTTAACTACACATCTACTTGCAGCTGCAAAATATATTATACCAACCAAATGGAGGGATGTGGAACCCCCCACATGGAAGGAATGGGTGGACAAAGTCCACCAAATCTGTTTAATGGAGGAATTGGTGGGTTGGGACAGGGGATGCAGGAAATCCCTTTTATCAACATGGCAACCTTGGTTAGATTTTTATAAAGAAGAAACAAATATCTAAGGGGTATCAATTTATAATTTATAATTTACAATGACTCACAGACAAGATTTCACTCCATAAACTTGTGGCTTGGTTCTCTCATTGTTACTCTCCTCCATACTCATCTCTTTAACTCTACCCATACACTTATATCAGACCAGGATTTGATGTGATATGCCAATTTTCTGACTCAATACAGATCAACCCTTGTTAGTCAAACAATATTTACCCGTTAATGCTCCTCTAATATATCTTTTCAGAGGATTACAGATGTATTAATGATCTATAAATAGGAAGGTCGCAGTAGCTATATATTGACCCTTGTTCTTATTATTGTTCTATTCTACTTTTCTTTAACCTAAGATATCTGTTGTGCTCCATTTCATGAAACATGTTCCTTTTGGTTTTGCTCTAAGTAAATACCGCAGTAAAGTGAGATTCTGCTCTCAATACCTCAGATTTTACGCATTAACACCGAAACTAGACCCAATTTCTATGTATTAAGTTGGTCTTATTTCCCATTCTCAGGTATAGACTTTAAGTCGACACTTGTGCCTTAATATGTGTAGACGTTATTGCTTTGCTGGTTTGTAACGTATAAATATGACTAGAAGGATATATGTCATGATTATGCCAAGTATCATTGTTACTTTTACTATGAAAACTTTTGAAAATAAAGAATATACAAAAAAAATAAAAAAATAAAAATACAGCCACAAAATGGGATATCTTTAAAAGCATCCTAAAAGCTCATTGTGAGAGGTCCATACCTTATGGGAATAAAAGGTTAAGGAACAAAAAGAAACTAATGTGGATAAACAGAACTGTAAAGAAAGCAATAAATGACAAAAAGAAAGCATATAAAACACTAAAACAGGAGGGTAGCACGGAAGCACTGAAAAACTATAAGGAAAAAAACAGAACATGTAAAAAACAAATAAAAGCAGCCAAACTAGAGACCGAGAGATTAATTGCCAAAGAGAGTAAAACTAACCCTAAAATGTTCTTCAATTATATAAATGTTAAAAAGTATAAATCTTAAGGTGTCGGCCCTTTAAAGAGTAATGAGGGGGGATTCGCAGAGAGCGACGAGGAGAAAGCAAAGCTGTTAAATATTTTTTTCTCCAATGTATTCACTGAGGAATATAAACTGTCAGATAAAATGCTGAATGTTGAAATAAATTCGCCATTAAAAGTGTCCTGTCTGACCCAGGAAAAAGTACAACAGCGACTTAAAAAGATCAAAATAGACAAATCGCCAGGACCGGATGGCATACACCCCCGTATCCTAAGGGAATTAAGTAATGTCATAGCCAGACACTTATTTCTGATATTTGCGGACTCTATACTGACAGGGAATGTCCCACAGGATTGGCGCATGGCAAATGTGGTGCCAATATTCAAAAAGGGTCAAAAAACAGAGCCTGGAAACTATAAGTAAGTTTAACATCTGTTGTGGGTAAACTGTTTGAAGGTTTTCTGAGAGATGCTATCTTAGAGCATCTTAACGGAAATAAGCAAATAACGCCATATCAGCATGGCTTTGTGAGGGATCGGTCATGTCAAACTAATTTAATCAGTTTCTATGAGGAGGTAAGTTCTAGACTTGACAGCGGCGAATCAATGGATGTCGTATATCTGGACTTCTCCAAAGAATTTGACACTGTACCACATAAAAGGTTAGTATATAAAATGAGAATGCTTGGACTGGGAGAAAACGTCTGTATGTGGGTAAGTAACTGGCTCAATGATAGAAAACAGAGGGTGGTTATTAATGGTACACACTCAGATTGGGTCACTGTCACTAGTGGAGTATTGGGCCCTATTCTCTTCAATATATTTATTAATGATCTTGTAGAAGGCTTGCATAGTAAAATATCAATTTTCGCAGATAACACTAAACTGTGTAAAGTAATTAACACTGAAGAGGACAGTATACTACTACAGAGGGATCTGGATAGAGTGGAGGCTTGGGCAGATAAGTGGCAGATGAGGTTTAACACTGACAAATGTAAAGTTATGCACATGGGAAGAAATAATGCAAGTCACCCGTACATACTAAATGGTAAAACACTTGGTAACACTGACATGGAAAAGGATCTAGGAATTTTAATAAACAGCAAATTAAGCTGCAAAAAACAGTGTCAGGCAGCTGCTGCCAAGGCCAATAAGATAATGGGTTGCATCAAAAGGGGCATATATGCCCGTGATGAGAACATATTCCTACTACTTTACAAATCATTAGTCAGACCACACATGGAGTACTGTGTACAGTTCTGGGCTCCAGTGAACAAGGCAGACATAGCAGAGCTGGAGAGGGTCCAGAGGAGGGCAACTAAAGTAATTACTGGAATGGGGCAACTACAGTACCCTGAAAGATTATCAAAATTAGGGTTATTCACATTAGAAAAAAGACGACTGAGGGGAGATCTAATTACTATGTATAAATATATCAGGGGTCAGTACAGAGATCTATCCCATCATCTATTTATCCCCAGGACTGTGACTATGACGAGGGGACATCCTCTGCGTTTGGAGGAAAGAAGGTTTGTACACAAACATAGAAAAGGATTCTTTACGGTAAGAGCAGTGAGACTATGGAACTCTCTGCCTGAGGAGGTGGTGATGGTGAGTACAATAAAGGAATTCAAGAGGGGCCTGGATGTGTTTCTAGAGCGTAATAATATTACAGGTTATAGCTACTAGAGAGGGGTCGTTGATCCAGGGAGTTATTCTGATTGCCTGATTGGAGTCGGGAAGGAATTTTTTATTCCCCTAAAGTGAGAAAAATTGGCTTCTACCTCACAGGTTTTTTTTGCCTTCCTCTGGATCAACTTGCAGGATAACAGGCCGAACTGGATGGACAAATGTCTTTTTTCGGCCTTATGTACTATGTTACTTGGGCGTAGCATTAACTTTAAAATGGGTTTCTTGAAACATAACCAACATGACTCTTTTCTTATGGAAACAATATAGGATCTGGCTACGTTTCTCAGGATTGTTGAGGACCCTGGCGTTATAAGTGAAAAATTAGAGGCGCCATCACGGTGGGTAAGTAGCACACTTTTCTGAATGGTCAGATCTCTTACCCGGAAATGTAACATTAAAGGAAGGGAGGACACATGGAGGGGAAGACATGTAAAAAGTTGAGAGTATGAAAACATAGTATTCAAAAATGAAAGTATAGATAGTAAAAAAAAGGGGGGTGGAAGTCAACTAAGTCGGCTCAGTGAAATACTAAGCAGTGACTTCAGTCACAATCAGTGCTAGGTGCTGTGGTCCCTAAGTGGGGGAAGGAGAAGTAAAGGCTGAATGGCAGCTGTACTAATCCTCAGAAACAGTAAGTGGATAACACTGTATATAACAGGGCATGAGAATCACATGGTGACAGCTTAGGATAGGCTGTTATGGAGTATTATAACCGCTAACAACTAGGAGTAGACCTGTATTCAAAGGAAGCGAAACAAAAGATAACAAAAGAAAATGATATTAGCATTCAGTTGATCTATCAGTCCCCTGGTGCTTGAGGATGTCTAGAAGATCTCTGACGTTTAGGCGTTGATGTCTGCCATCTGCCGTGGTGTGGAATAGAGTGGTCTTGGCCAATCAGGGAGTTCCAATGCTGGAAGATTGAAGGTTTCCAGTAGACTTGGTAGATCAACTATAGATTTCAAAACAGCTGTTTTCCCATCTTTCTTGGCAATCAGTTGGAAGGGAAATCCCCATCTATAAATAATGGCGTTGTCCCTGAGGATTGTCAGGAGACGGTTTAAGGCCTTGCGTAGCATTAAGGTGCGTCTCGCGAGATCTTGTAAGATGAGGAGTTCGTTATTTTCAAATAGGGTTGCTTCTGGGTTTCTAACTGCTCTAAGAATGGCATCTTTATATTTATAAAAATGGATTTTGCATATGACGTCGCGCGGGAGAGAAAGGTCTCCTGTTTTTGGGCCCAAGGCTCTGTGTATTCGATCGATCTCTATGGGCTGCCCAGGATCTCTATTCAGTAATTTGCCAAAATATTCATGTGTCCAAGACTCTAAGTCTGGGGGGGATATTGTTTCAGGGAGTCCTCTGATGCAGAGATTATTCCTCTGGTTCCTGTTTTCTATATCATCCAGATGGGTTATAGATATCCTGAATTTGCGCAGTATGGTCATATAGAACTTTGTGGTGTGAGTCCAGTGCTGCAAGGACTTGTTCTTGTACCTCTTCTATCTCCTCTACCCTCTGACCGACATGTTTAATGTCCTGATGTAGGGCAACTATATCTTGCTTATTGGAAGTTTACAATCTCATGAATAAGGCATCTATCTCAGGCTTGGTGGGTAGCGCCTTAAGGTGCATCTTCCAATCCCAGTCACTGTTTTGGTCTTTGGAGTCTGGCAATCTCACTGACCTGGGTGTCATGGCTGGGGAACCTCCTTTCTGAGGTGAGGAGCAGTGGCGTACCGCCAATATAGGCAGACCACGCCGTTGCTATGGGGCCCGCAGCACAGGGGGGCCCGGAGCGCATGGAAGGCCCCGCCCCCTAAGTCTACTCTGCACAAGTTTTTATTCATAGTTAATTGAGGTGCTCAGGCTGCCGTTGCCCGCCCACTTGTGTTATTCCGCCCCCCCCCCTCCCCTTGGTTTACGCGCCAGCTTCCTATCTGACCTGGCTACAGGCTCCAGCTGCGGGCTCCCGGCGTCTGCTGCATTTCACACTGGCCGATCCTGCTGCTAATTGGCCAGTGTATCGCAGCAGGAGCAGGCTCAACAATCACAGAGTGCGCTCGTAGTTGTCCTCCTACCTCCGCTCTAAGCTTACGCGCTGCCCGCCATCTGCCCATCAGCCAGTGAGTGCAGCCTCCCCGACACAGACAGAAGGACCGCTCCATAGTGTGCCTGCCACAGTAAGAAGACAGCAGTCAGTCAAAAAGTTAAAGTTCATGTATGGTTGGATGGGTATTCTTGATGGGGGGGAGGGCAGCAGCAAGCAGTGTTTTTTTTTTGGGTGGGGGGCCCTGTAAGATCATAGAGGACTCAGGAGGACAGTGTGGTTTCCTCCTAACCCTCCCCCTTCCCCCGGGGGGAGCACACTGTCCTCCTGAGTCCTCTATGAACCTACAGGGCCCCCCCTCCCCAGCACATCAGTCACCTTGCGGGGGTGGGGATATGATTAGTGGCTATGTTCACACTGTGCTATCTAACCCCTATAATGCCCCCCAAAATGCCAGGGCACCGTACTTACCTCATTCTCCGGCACCCACATAGCTCCTGATGCCCACACAGCCGCCACTGCCCCCATCCCGTCACGCAGATGAAAACATCCAGCGACATGGGGGGGGCAGCCAATAGCCGGCCACGATGGAAACGAGCCTCCCTAGCATCGCGGGTGACGCTAGGGAGGCTCATTTCCGACACGGCCTGCTATTGGCTGCCCCCCCCTACTGGGCATAAGTATTATCTGTATGCGGTGCCTGGGCATTTTGGGGGGCATTTTTCGGATACTGGAGTTTTTTATTTTTTTTTCGTTTATGTATTTTCGTTTTTCTTCCGTATCTTCCTTCAGCCATAACTTTTTTATTTTTCCATTCACATAGATATATGAGGGCTTAATTTTTGCGGGAGAAGTTGTTCTTTAATATGGCATACAATGTAGTGGGAAGCGGGCAAAAAAAATTCCAAATGGGGTGAAAAAATAATAATTCTCCACAGTTTTATGGGTTTTGTTCCTACGGTGTTCTCTTTGCGACAAAACTGACCTGTGCCCTTCATTCTCTGAGTCAGTACGATTACAATGATACCACATATGTACAGTTTTTTTTTATGTGTAAATAGTGTAAAATAAATTAAAACTTTGAAAAAAAAGTTATTTACTTTTTCACATCACCATATTCTGACCCCCATAACTTTTTTTTATAGTTATATCTACTGATCTGTGTGGGGGCTCATTTTTTGCTGTATGAACTGTAGTTTTTATTGATACCATTTTGGAATGTGTGTGCCTTTTTTATCACATTTTTGGGTGTTAGAGAAGTGATGAAAAAATGGCGCTGGTAGCAAAGGGGTTAAGATGTGGGGATGGGCTATGTCAGGCCTTAGCACAGTGGACACAGGCACTCGTTCAGCTGTGCTCGCATACATATGGCGCCCTGTATCCACTGTCCTGTGCCCACTCTGCTAAAGTCCACATAGCCCATCTATGTCCGGCTTTACCAAAGCAGACGGGCAGGAGCAGTGATGGGCGCTGTGCATGGCTCACTGCAGCCCCAGTGAGCTCCTTACTCCCATACAGCACTGTCATATCAGCGGTGTATGAGAGGTAATGAAAAATAAAATAAAAAAGATTTATCCCTAACTGTTTCAGTAGGTCAAGTATACATTTCTTTATTGGCAAATGGGGGTGTGGCAGGGGGAGGAGCCAGGGCAGGGTTAGGGGGCCCAAGTCAGATTCTTGCTATGGGGCCCAGTGATTTCTATGTACGCCCCTGGTGAGGAGCCAGATGAAGCTGCCGCGTACCTGGATAAGGTGGGAGAGGATGGGGCTGTTGAGATGGGGCTCGCTGCCGCCGTGTAGGAGCCGGGGATCCGATGGTCTTAGCCTCTTGATGTTTAGATGGTCCATCCTTCGGGGAGCTTGAATGCTGGGTATGCGCAGGAGAAGCTTCTCAGCGTGGTGTCTCCGCCATCTTGGCCGACACGCTGTCGTCGGCGTTCCCAGCGGGCTGACCGGACGAGCTAAAGAAGTGGGAAATGGCTCCAGAATCTCGATCCATAGGAGCAGGTGTTAAAGAGGTTTTCTTCCTTCAGCCCTTCATTGATAGTTAGCAGTCAACAGTGTCCTGCATGTGTTTAATAAGCTGGAGACGTTAAGGAGCCAGAGACTCGTGCTGCTCACTCCGCCATTGTCAAACTCCGCCCCATTGTGCTTTTTAGGAACGTTTTCTGGTATTTCTTGCGACTCATGCTTTGACTGCTCTTGCATTGGACCTGTATATGATTGCTGGGGGATCATCCTTTATTGATCTTCCCACGTATTGTCTTTTTTTAAGTATTTTAAATAAAGACAGTGGGGGTCATTTATTAATGTAAAACCGGTGTAAAAGAAAAGTTGCAAGACCCCGTTTTTTAAAATTCCCTGTGACAAAATGTTGTTGCATGCTGCATTTTTACACAGTCCTCGCCATTGTTCCCTGTTAATCTATTCAAATTAAGGTGTAAAAATAAAGTGAAAACTACTCCTGTCAGGAGCTGGAGTAGTTTTCATTCCATCCAGTTGCACCTAATATATGACGACATTAAAAATTTGCTGCTTCCTTCAGCAGTGGAGGGGCTATCAAAGACCGGCGTAAAAAGCAGGTCTTTGATAAATAACCCCTGTAGGTTTTACAGCCGCAGCAAAAGAAATTACATTTTAAAATCACCAACAGATTTTATCGGTTAATGTAGAGGTGTGAAATCCACAGCAAAATAGCATGTTGCAAATTTTGCCACAAATTCTCGGCAGATTTGCATAGAGAAATCCAACATGTGTGCAGCGATCCTTAGAGTACATTCACACTTTGAAACAGTGTATGAAAAATTGTATGTGGTTTTACCATGATGTGCTGTGTTTTAATGACAGTTAGGAGACGTTCACATGATGGATTTTTCCAGAATCTGAGATAGAAATCAGAAGCAGTGTCAATGTGAGAACAAGAATGACCACCTGTGCGCAGTCCATTCAGCATTCGGAACACAGACAACTTTCATACTGCCTGTCCGAAAACCGCCACAGTCCTGTGGCATGACCCTGCAGAGGCTTAGGTGCAGTTGTGGTGTGGTTTGAACTACAAAGCCTTGCAAACTGCTGTGATTTTCAATAATAGTTTTTTTATGGTTCATGTTTAATGGCCACACGGATTTACATGTTAGGGTACTTTCACACTAGCATTAAAGCTTTCCGGTATAGAGTTCCGCCACAGGGGCTCAATACTGGGAAAAAACGCTTCAGTTTTATCCTAATGCATTCTGAATGGAAAGCATTCTATTCAGTATGCATCAGGATGTCTTCAGTTCAGTCCCTCTTACGGTATTTGGCCAGAGAAAATACCGCAGCATGCTGCGTTATTTTCTCCGGCCAAAATTCCGGAACACTTGCCGGAATTAATTTCCATTGAAATGTATTAATGTCATAACCGGTACCAAGTGTTCTGGAAAAACTGATCCGGTTTCATGCGCAGAGTTTTAAAAATGCGGAAAAAATAAATACCGGACCCGTTTTTCCAGCTGAACTGCCTGCCGGAATCCTCTAACGCAAGTGTGAAAGTACCCTTAACAAAATGTATTGTTAATGGCTGATTGGCAAAGTGATGTTTAGCTGCCAAACCGCATGGCGATTAAAAAATCAAAATACATTTTCGATTTCTAGGGGGGTCATAAAGGTGAACATCTTTAAAGGGCATCTGTCAGCAGATTTGTACCTATGACACTGGCTGACCTGCTACATGTGAGCTTGGCAGCTGGAGGCATCTATGTTGGTCCCATGCTTATATGTGCCTGCATTGCTGAGAAAATTATGTTTTAATATATGCAAATGAGCCTCCAGGAGCAACAGGGGCGTTACCATTACACCTAGAGGCTCTGCTCTCTCTGTTACTGCTGAGCCTTCTCCAGTTTGATTGACAGGGCAATGAGTGATGATGTTTCCACTGCCTGCCCACCGTCAATTAAAGTGCAGAGAGTGGCAGCTGCAAAGAGAACAGAACCTCTAGGTG